>NC_079424.1:19767205-19854705 GCF_026213295.1 Gadus chalcogrammus
AAAGGAAAACGAGACACTCCAGCAGTTTCACACTTTCACTTCCACTTTTCAGTACTTAAAATAATCCTGTGCAAAGTTTCGAGCACACTAGTCTTTTATGCAGCCTTTTCATAGTGCTACCTATCCACACTTAATGCTTTCTCTCTGGCAAAGCGCATGTGCTCGTCCAGATAACATTAGCCGGCCAATGTCTGGATCGAGTCACAATCCCACAAGTCTTTCCAAAGGAAAAAATAGGAATTCATTTTCAAACGTATCCGCATTAGTGTGGACATGGTGTCTTTGCTGAGCAGCAGACTGCCTAGGGGTTGTGTGTCTATAGGAGATGATCAAACACAGTGGACACAAGGCAGCTGTGAGGAAGTATAGCAGAGAGGGCGGGGGAAGGCAGGAAGCCGGAAATCATACCTAACACCATTAGTTCAGCGCTGGAATAAATAACTCCATGTTTGTTTTCTGCCACACACTGATAGAGCCCCGCGTCCGACAGGTTGAGGGCGGAGACCGTCAGCGCTCCATTCTCCATCTGCACCCGCATCTGCACAGAGAGAGAGAGAGATGGAGAGAGATAGTGAGAGAGGAGGGAGGGCAAGAGATGGAAGGAGATGAAGAGAGAGAGAGAGAGAGAGAGCGAGAGAGAGAGAGAGAGAGAGAGAGAGAGAGAGAGAGAGAGAGAGAGAGAGAGAGAGAGAGAGAGAGAGAGAGAGAGAGAGAGAGAGATGGAGAGAGATAGTGAGAGAGGAGGGAGGGCAAGAGATGGAAGGAGATGAAGAGAGAGAGAGAGAGAGAGCGAAGGAAATCGGGAGGGCGAAAGAGACAGAGGGAGTGATGGAGAGAGAGAGAGAGAGAGATAGAGAAGTGAGGGAGGTTGAGAGAGGGAGGAAAGGAGGGAGAGAGAGGTGGAGGAGCGAGCGATGGGACGGAGAAAAAAGGAGAGAGGGCGAGAGTGTGAAGAAGAAAGAGATTCATATAAATGACAAGGGCGATTGAGAATGATGGGAAGAAAGCAATGAGAGGAAAAAGAAATGAAGGGGGGAGAGAGAGGGAGAACGAGAAGGAGAACAGTGGAGAGGCAGAGAGATCAAAGAGTGAACAAGAGAGCAATTAGTAAGACGAAAAAGAATGAAAGAAAGAGGGAGGGAGAAGTAAGTAAAAGCATGTGAGAGAGACAGAGAGAGGGAGAAAATGCAAGAGAGATGGAAAGAGAGCGGGGTTGAGACATCCACGTTGAGAGAACAGCGAGGCCAGTCTATTATGTCCAGAGGCACTGGACCAATTATTTGTACACAATGAGGGGAAAGGGACAGTGGTCCAAAGAACTAGAGTGACCCTGCTCGCAGCCTTTTCCCCTAGTATGTACATTCAAAGGCAGTAGGGAGGGGGGGTGGAGTTGGCAATGAGAGTAACTGCTGACATGCAGCTGAGATGCATGGGGGAAAAACTAATAGATAAATAAGGTGTTCATCCTCAGCCCCAGCAGCACATCAATAGGTTGTTTATTTAGTTCCACGGCTGTCCAGTGAGGAAGAGCCACGGGGACAGGGGCTGCTGATGTCTTTAGTCAGGGCGTTGTTTCATCCCATCAGTTGTTTAGAGACCGCCGTTTGCACTCGTTCAGCCAATCCGTCCACTGGCACAATGTTCTCTCCGCTCGAAAACATCAGAGTTACATCCTTAGCAGATAAACACCCTACGGACAGCTCATTGGATGGATGCTTCTCCTTACGTTCCTGTGAACCGACTCCAATGTTTAAAGGGGACATATTATACCACCATGTGTGAGTGTGATTAGCCTTACAAGCCGTTTAAAAAAATCTGCCCCATATGACATCACTAGTGGGCGTTTCCACCTAGATCTGTGCTGGATAGATCAGTCTACCAGCCTACCCAGTCGCCTGAATTAAACGTTGCTCATCTATCCAGCACAGATCTAGGTGGACACGCCCACTAGTGATGTCATATGGGGCAGATTTTTTTAAATGGCTTGTAAGGCTAATCACACTCACACCTGGTGGTATAATATGTCCCCTATAAGCTCTAATAACGAACCAGGTGTGCTTCGCCCAGCCCCCTCCATATTTTTTTTTCCTTTAACCCAGAGGGGAGTCATAATCCCCAACCGCCAAACTACAGCCGGCTTTCTCGTAAGGTCAAGCAAATAAACACCACAAATATCGATGTTATCATTCTAATAGCTGCTTGCCTTCACACTCTGATCCATGTCCAGTGTTGTGTGTTGGGGGTCCGAGGCCAGAGATTTACAGCACTTCCTTACCTCGGACGTCAGGGTCTCGCCGTTCCTCAGCCAGCTGTACGAGGGCTTGGGCTTCCCGCTGGCCTTACACTCCCAGAACAGGTTCTCCTCGATCGACAGCGCCGTGTCCGTGATGGTCTGGAGCCAGTGGGGTTTGGCTGTAAATTAAAAAAAACAATGCGGATGAGGATCTTTGATAAATGGTAATGGACTGCATTTATATAGCGCTTTTGTCCAAAGCGCTTTACAATAATGCCTGACATTTACCCATTCAGGCACCGGCTGCGGACTCAACCATGCAAGGCGACAGCCTCTTCGTCTGAGGCATTTAGGGTTAGGTGCCTTGCTCAGGGACACCCCGACACTCAGCTAGGAGGAGCCGGGGATCATACTAGCAAACTTGCGGTTACCAGCCAACCCCTCTACCTCCTGAGCCACTGCCGCCATCTTTAATAATGGAACAGTGTATGCGTGAATCTGAGAGGAGTGTTGTGTATTTTGAGAACAACCAGCATGCCAGGTAACAAGACAACCAGCTTTTCAATAAATCTTACGGATCCTTGACAATTGTGTTATCAGCATCAGAATGAAATAAGGCTTGGTAAACAACAATATCGCTTTTGTTTGGCAAATAGATATTACATGCTGTGTGGTAACCAAGAAAGGCTTTACAGAAATACAACCAGGAATACAACCTGGAAATGAATTACGACAGAACCCATATGCTCAGGGCATTCAAAGGCTAAGTGAATATCCTGTCCTTTATAAAGAGACAGAAGCCTTAACACACCAATATTAAACTAATATTAGACATGAATCCAAAATACATATAGGTGCATCTAAATATCTTTTTATATCAAAATAGGAGTTCTTATTTGCATGGATTTTCCCTTTACAAAAAGCGCTGGTACGCACGCAGATACGGCTGCCAGAAACCCAGAGTGTGGGTGTATCTCACTGCATCTCTCATGCCCGTCTTGCTTATCCGGGGCTTTGGGCAGCCTCACCGTGGAAGGAGAGGCGGCCACGCGCCGTGTTCTTTCCTCGGCTGTTCTCCGCTACACACTCATAGGTCCCGGTGTCCTCTTGCTGGAAATTTGGAATTTCCAGTACAGCGTTGGAGTTCCTCATCTTGACTTTGCCGGGGAAAGGAACGCCACTGGTTCTTCTCCAGCTTATTTCAGGAACCGGGCTTTGACAAAAGGAGTAGAGAGATAATAGCAGTCAGTCAAAGTGAACAAAATACAATCAGGCACGCGTGGCAGCAAAAAAATAACCATTACAGCTTCCTGAGAAATATGTCTGTCATGCAATTTCTCACTCACTGACTTTTTTTCCTTTTTGGGCTCTGAAAAGAAATTTCGATTCACACAGACACCAGCAAATCTTCCCACTTTTTCTCATATTGATGATAATGCCGGGTTATGCTATATTTGCTCATATTCTCACCGCACCTTCCCCCTTCCCTTTCAGGCATACGTGCGAACAGCACCTTCAGTACACACTGCACACACACCACTACACATTTGCCTCTGCTTACTTTCCAAGAGCGAAGCATTCCAGCTTCACCGTGGATCCTTTGGCAGCTGGAATGGAATCGGGGAAATTAACTTCTATTTTGGGTTCGTATTCACCCATCACCCCTAAGGGAGACAAAAGATTTTACAGGTTTTTTATCTTTCTTTCACCATATGATTGTTTATGTTAATGTTAGCAAATTTGGCTGGAAAAGTTCCTAGAGACTCCAAAGTTTATTGTCCGTACGGTGGATATCATATGAGCTGTCGAAAGGTTGGAAAAAATAAAGACAATCGATGAGACTTTATAAAAGGTTCCTATGACACACCAGTGGGAGGCTGTGGGTGGTGGCGATTCATCATCTGTGGCGATGTTATTTCAAACCGTATTTCACATTCAAGTCACTATACCAGGGAGAAGACATTGCTTTTGCACTTTGCTTTGGCCTTTAGCATTGCCAATTACAATCCCCACTGTGTGACAGTAACAACGGATTTGAAGATTTGTTAAACGTTGATGTATATGACAAGGCAACTGCAAACACATTCAGTAAAAAAGTAGTGACAGTTGTCTGCTGCATATTTTAACCTAAACCTATATTTTAGTCTCTGGGTCTAAATTATCGACCAATTGTTTGAGCATGAATGAGAAGCCCTTTTCTAAGCCATTTTACTGTGTCCATGCATATTTGATTTCCATTACACAACATTGTTTGGCCCAAAGTCGTATTTTGTTATTTATTCAGTAATAAACAACAAAGCCTCCATTTGCTGAATCTCTTGAGCTGCTCACCATCGTTCCTAAGGACAAGCGGGGTGGGCAGACTCAGGACCTTTTCTCGGGTGATGGTATTGTTGACCACACAAGTGTAGTTTCCCACATCAGAAGATTCAACTTTGGCAACGTACAGACTCCCGGTCTCCTGGGATATAAACCGACGTGTGTCTTGCTGGACAAAGTAGGGGTACTCATTAAAGATCCATGCAAAAGTCAGCTCTAGGATAAAGAGAAACACAAACACAATTAATGCATTGGGGGGAGGGGGGAGAAAGGAGTTCAATCTCCAATTTAGTCAATACATTACAGTGGACTCTTTACCTAAAATCATCAGACGCTATACACAATGGTACAAAATATATATAAAATCTTCTGACATTCAACCTTCTGTTAGTACACAATGCTCTGATATAAATTAAGTCCCTAGATCTTATCTCTGGGCTAAGACAACAACAGCAACTAAGGTATGGGATTGTTTGTAATGTCAGAGGGAAAGAAGTAGAGTGGGGAAGAGATGAGGAAAGGGAGCGAAACTAATTGGACTACAGTGCCTCACTGGCCTTTTCCTGACACACAGCTTCCAACCTCCAAAGTGATGTGGCCCATGTACAGTACTTCATGCTCCATACTGGTGAATGGATGAATTCAAGTCCAGATGAGTGCATTGAAGGATTGACAGTATTATAGGATGGTTAGATAGATGGCTGGATGAGTGGAACATTGTGTAACAAATATTACCCAAATATTTGAAAATGTGGGTGGATAGTGGGATAGATCGTGAGGCTAGGCAGCAGAGTGAGATGGAATGGATGGTTGGATTAATGGATTAATGAAAGGTGGCATGTTGGCTCTAAGGATGGAATGGATTACAGATGGAAGGCTGGAATGTGGGATGGATGGAATGCATGCAGCGAAAGTAACCTCCTGCCATCATGCATTACAGTGTCATGTGGAAGAAATGTGTGCTGGGCAGATTTTGCTGGAATGACGAGAGGCCCCATCATCTACCACTTTAGAGGTGAAGGGTGGCAGTGCCACGAGGTGCACACAACAGCTGCCAATCAAATCCAGGCCCCCTGAGGGAACAAGCCTAAAAGCTTTGAATTGGATTGAGCCTAGGTTGTGAGTGGTGCAGACATCCACTCATTCTGATTAGGCGGGCACGGGAGTGTAAGATGCCTGACTACTGGCTGAGGGGCCCTACAGCAGAGGCACAGCATAGGCCTCGACTGAGGAACACATTCATGGCAAGAAACGCAGGAATCATCTCAAAATCAATCTCTCAAGTGTAAACCACATTGTAGGAAATTGGAGCCCAAAGTAATCCAAAGCTTATTGAATTGGTTCATGTCTACATATGGTATTTCTACAGTGGCAATTCTCCTTTGCTTTTTGAAGACAGGAACTGCTTGAAAATAAGACAGCGCCAGATCTCCTGACAGCGTTTGTTGTCAAGTTAAGAGAAGGTTGCTATATTGACCCTTCATACGACTCACAACTACCAAAAAGAAGTTCATAGTATTTTCTTAGTCCTTTGAGTCTACAAGTATACACAAACAAATTTCAAAGGAAAGTATACTTGATTCGACCAACACACAACTACATAACCAACTAAAACCCAGCAGGGATTCTTTTGACTGAAGTTAAAGAGAACTTTGGTCCAATTATATATTTTTTCATTTTCTAGATACTTTTTGTTGAACCAAAGTACTCTTAATTCCTTGATGGTCAGCAAGCTTCGGGATAATTTGCAATTGATTATCTCATTTTGATTTCAAAAGAACTCGTTGGAAGTACGGTTCCTTCTCGTGGGTGAAGGCTTCAGTTGGAGAAACATAATTCCATTTGCGCTAATTAGGGCACAAATCAAAACAAAGAAGAACTAAAAAGATCCCCCACACACACACACACACACACACACACACACACACACACACACACACACACACACACACACACACACACACACACACACACACACACACACACACACACACACACACACACACACACACACAAAGATTTGGTTGATAAGTTTCTATGAAATAAAACTACTTCAGGAATGCTGTCTCAGGGCTGCTTTCAAATGTCTATAAACCACATTGGGTTGCCATTGTGAGTAAGTGGGCAATACTTCCTCAGTGGTAACCACAGGATGCGGTTCGGCTCATTGAATGTGACAAGGAAGAATTATGATTTGTGGGTTTTAACATGACAACATCTACTTTTACAGCACAATCCTACGCAAAGACACACCACATGAACAGTCGAATATAGAGGGTTGTATAAATCTTACCTCCAGAATGTGTGGGAGGTCCACAGAGCAGAACCACCCCCTGGCCTTCTCGAACATTAACAGCGCTCCTCACTGTTTGGGTTTTGTAGTTTTCAAGGTCTGGGAAAATGTAAATACAAACCTATATCACATTGCATGCAAAATCATATATGGACAACACATTTTCGCATTGGGGCTGCCAAAACAAGTTTCAGATGACATCCAAAACGTGGCTAAATTATTCTATTTTCACTCTTGGGTTTTTTATGCATCATCGGAAACTGCTGTTAGACGTCTTTTGAAAGATAAAATGTCAAAATATCACCTAAGCCATTAGTGCTGATGATTACATAAGTGAGTTGCCATCACTTGGTGATGCCTGCAACTCTATATGAAAGAAAGCAAGTTATCAGGAAAATCTAAACACTGAGCTGAGATAAGACATGGAATCAGGACCAGATACAAATCCACAACCTCATTCATGCACACAAAACTGTGTGGAACAGTTCTGACAAATGAAGTGTTTTCGTTGACGAAATAAGATCAACATGGTGAATGAATTCCTTATGCAATGGTCATGCTGCACTCAAAGGCATTGGCTTCCCTTTCAATACCTCCAATGCAATGCATCCTTTGTGTATGGATGAATAGGGTGTTACAAAAAAGGAGAATAAAAATGAGGGCAGGGACAGCAACAGGGACAGGAGAAAATGGAGAGGAAGATTGATAAAACCCCTATAGCTCTGTGACTGATGAAGTTAGCAGAGCTGGTGAGAGAGCGCTCTGTCTGTGCCCCACAGGCTTCACAGCCCAGAGGCATCGTGGGTAGAAAACCAAACAAAAGGAGAAGTCAGTGTGACCGATAAGAGAAATTAGCAGAAGGGGGCGATAGAAGATTATGTGGTGAAGTGGGCCAGACTGTGGTTAAGATTAATGAGCAGTTCTCCGGTGACCACGGCTGGAAATCAAACGCCGGCCAAGTCACTGCAAGACAGCGAGACCAAGAGGAACGCAGGAGGGAACGGGGGTGTTGAAATATAGAGCAACCAAGCACACAGCCAGATTGACCACCAACAAATACACACACACACACACACACACACACACACACACACACACACACACACACACACACACACACACACACACACACACACACACACACACACACACACACACACACACTCTCTCTCTTTCCCTCTCTATCTTTCGCTTTCTCTCTCTCTCTTCTCTCTTCTCAATCCTCTGGTGCTTAATTTTAGAAATACTTTGATTTTTTTAAGACCAGTGGAGGACTGCAACAGATTGAACAACACAACCCAATTTAAACAGGAGATGTTTATTATAAAGAACTGCATTGATGCAACTCTCAGTTGAATGGCAACGCCATTCAACTGCATTGAATGGCGTGAACTACAGGTTCTTTTAATGGCTGTGTGTGAGGTATGGGGGAGATATTCTTCATCGGATTCACACAAGAAGTGGACAAGGAGATCTGGTCAGTGGTGGATCATGTGCTATATATATAGATATATATACTGTCCAGTTGGAAAAGCTTCAAAGGTTCAAACTCAACACACGCCTAAAACTCTGAGAGCCAGAGGCCATTTTGAGGTGGAACAATGATCTGCTGAAGAGAATCCATCTGAAGCTGGAACCGGGCCGGTGGCCTTGAAGAAGGCTAACTATTAAAGATTAAAGAGGATTGATCTGTGTCCACATTACTGACATACGATCGGTTTAAGTTTCCCCTCAGATCCAAATACCACCAGGGCGATCTACACAAAGGTTTACTTGTCTGCAACTGCAACCGGGGCTGATAACGTGGAAGGCAGTGCAGTGTGGCGGTATATGTCCGGCTCTGGGCTGCTGTATTGTAGTAGAACGATTCACGATAACCGTCACAAACATGAATCAAAGTCATGAATAACCAATATTTTGATAACAGTGTTTTCAGGCAAACAATTAAACGGTGGTGAGGTGGTGTTAAAAATAAACCGTCCTCCTCAAGGACTGCCACGGCACACAGCGGGGGAAGTCAAGAGGCAGACAAGGGCAGACCTTTGCTATAAAACAAAGGCAGAACATTTCTCGTCATATTGCGATGGCCTAATTACACACCACCATGCTGATCCCACAGACCTCCCTTCCCTATGCATTAAGCTAGACAATAAATGTCAAGCCGCCCCTCTACCATATAGCCCCCTCAACGGAGATTCATTACCAGGCCATGGGTATAATGGCATTCCATCTCTCCAGAGGAAGTGCCCAGCTCTCTATCTCGCACGCCGTGATCAATAGTCGGCCGGCTTGATCGGAAAGGCAGAGAGAGGTCCCTCAGCAAACTGTTTGCTGCCCGCAAGGGGAGAGCCCTGATTCAATACACCTTTCCTCCACCGCCCACTCCACACACTTTCACTCGCATTTTAAATGCCTTATTTGAATTCACCAATTACGTAGACCTCCTACGTTCTCCATGAATTCTGCCCTCCATCATTCTTTCCCCTGATTAAACATTTTGATTGCCGTTTAAGAAATATTTTTGACCTTTGAGATTGTAAAACTGAGACATTAGAGTCACGTCAGGCTGAAACCATTACGTTTTCTGTAAATGTAATAGATTTTAAAGATGATAGAATTTGCTATGACATGGGGAAGGTAGTTCTTTGTAGCCTGGCGATGTCATACTCATAATTCTAGTCAGAATATGAGTCTGAGACCGAACCATTGGGCTGTGATTATAGGGCGGAACCAGGAAGGAAAATGCCTCTTCGCTCAATTGGATAGACCTAAAACCAATCAGAGCAACGTAGTATGTGACGTATGTTGTGCGAAGCACAGCTATTCTCAAACTAACTCAACTGAGCGCACGTTCGAAGAAGTAGAAAAAGAAGATGGACATAAACGATTTATGCCTGTTTTGTAAAAATAATTTAAGGATACACGGACAAATTGGCAACACGGTCAGCATTTTGGGGAAAAAAAGTAAAAGCGCTGAGCGCTCTTTGGTGACGTGGTTGATTACGTTAATGTGTATCATCTGTCCATCAACGTATAAAGCCCGCCCTTACAATTTGATTGGTCAGATCACTTTTTGATCTGACATAATACCTCCCAACGAGCTCAATTCCAGACTGAATCTCCCAGACCAAATATTTTGTGGGCGGAGTTCAGGCTGGTATCCAGGCTAAGTTCTTTGTGACACATGGTAGTGTCTGTCAAATATTAACATGCTAAAGTAGGGGATTGTTAGCCATTGTCATATCCATTCCATACATAATTTATATATTTAAGTTGCATAACATTGAATATCGTATTTTTTTATCCCCCAATTGGATTTTCATATTCTTTTTCTCACATAATCCCATATTTGGCATGAAAATCTATGTCTACACCAGGGGTTCTCAAAGTTTTGACAGCTGAGGGCCAATTTAGGAACCCAAAATTTGACTGAGGGTCGGCAAACGTCAGCATCCCAGTGGAGAAAAAATCATTGCACCGTGGACCTCTGGGAGTGAGGTCAAGTGAGGTCTGAATCACAAAACGGAGGTTCTGGTTCAAATGGGCATCCTACCTTGATTCCGCACAACCAACTGTGAGCACATGGGGGCTAGGTTATCCCCCCCAGCTATTACACATGAAGGTGTCTGCAGTTTTACTTGTGTAAGTTCAACGGCAAACCAAGTAAAAAATGGCCTCATGCCTACAGTGGCGGTGAAAACTACAATGAAGGTATGCATGACTTACAGCCATGCATCCCATAACAGCTGTTCAATAAGGCCCTTAGGTTACCAGGTGCCCTTTCGCCCCGGGGCTCCATGGGAGATAGTCGGGTCCCCATAAGCTGCACGTCAACGTGCCGTTATGTGTTCGTCACAGAATGCCTCCCAAAGTCACTCCATCGTACAAAGAATTCAGGAGTGAAAGTGGTGAGATTTACGCCTGAGTGCGCCATCGAGAACTGAAGCCTGACGATATTTACACGTGGACGACGCTATCAGACGCACGGTTTTCTATTTCCTCTTCATAGAAGAGAAAGAGAAAATAAATCTTCCCCGCGCTAATTTGATGCATAGGATGCCACACAGAATGACAGTGGCCAATTTCCCTCCACCCCCACATCCCAGCAAATTGCAAGCAAGCCGATCATTGTCTGAAGCGCAATCTGCCGGGGTGTTAAATATAAAGGGCTGTCTGCATTTTCTTTCTTTTTTCGCAAATAATTTTCTCTAAAGTATTTGAATTGGTGTGCTTTCAAGTCTAAATCACAGGCACTGGTGTTTCACTTGGCAAAATATGAGTTCATTTCGGACCGAGCATAGATGCTGTCAGAGCAGGAGCCACAAATGAGAATCAATGTAGTTCAGAGGCAGTCAGAGGCCACCACTTCCATCACCACGTTCGTCGCCTGTGACATTTCATTCGATTACTGTTTCCATCTCCCAGAACCAACTCCTTGATAATCCAAAATGCGGAACTGGATTGCCAAATTACCCCAAAAACATATTACACACATGCACATATCAAGCATCCATCACATCTATAAAAGAGCACGATGCAACAGCGTTCATCTACGCCGGAATAAGGAGGTAAGGAAATCCATAGTAAAGGCAGGATCACTTACATGCAAACTGGAGGCTGGCTCTGTGGCTCAGAAGAGAGCCCCACTTGTTGGAGGCCGTGCACTGGTATATCCCTGTGTCTTGGTCCCTGTCCAAGCCGCTAATGGTCAGGTTGCCCCCAGACATGTGACGCCGGTAGTCGCTCCTCAGATCAATGAGTGTTCCGTTTAGTGACCATCTGGAAGGACGCAAACACAATCAGGAGCCGGGGGCCTCGGGGGGCAGCACACACTTCGACATTTATCACATGCGGGGAGGGAAGGAAGAGGGTTGGATCGATTTGATTGGCGCACCCGTGGAATGCAAGGGTTAGTAATCAGAGTTGGTTTCTGTATTGATTAGTAAGTTTGCCTGACGCCATAGAAAGGAATAGATCTTCCAAACACGGAGAAACACAGCTATGAACGTTGCTCAGTATTTGGGCTGGATTATCATTGTTTGTGCTTTTTGAACGTGGTACAGAATCAAATGCTGTACAATTATTATTAAATACATTGTTTTTTCACTCACAATGCAGTAATATATTCACTAAATACCATCTTAAGATCTTTGATAATTGGCACAGGCTATAATGCAACACACATCACCATGACAATTTTATGTTCAATATGGCACATTTTATGTTCATGATTTATTTGAGCCTTTATTCTTAGAATTTATTCAGCTAAAGACAAGGGAATATTGTCAAAACAGACAAGATTTGCTTGGGCAATTTCTTCATAACAAGCCTCACTTATAAGTCGTCTTATAAAGACCAAATATAAACCATGAAGCTAATGAGGTCACTTGAATTTGACAAAATAAGGCACATTCTTTTTATAAAATACAATTCTCAATTCTTTTAAGATAATTGTATTTTATCAAAAGTATAATCCCTACTAGAATCAATCAGAAGCATCTGGCAGGGAGAGATAAAAACAGGTATGACTATCACGTTTCTATTTCCTCTCGCCTATGATTTGGATGCAGCACGAGCCTTCGCCCGAAGGACACAGATCAAACACCATCAGAACCCGCCTCCACCAGTAATCAATAATCAATGTTTTTTTTCTGCATATTCTTCTTCCCTCCAGATTGAACTGATGAGCAGTTTAGACAGTGTGTCACACAGTCTTAAAGCCCTAGATGAAATGCCAGCCCTCCCGAGCCTCTTTGGTGACACATGAAGCCCACGCGGAGCGTGAGCCTCTATTATTCATCCCGCAGTGGGGGCCTCTAGGATGGCCCAAATGGATCCGTCACTGCTCAAACGACCCCGAGCCTTTGATTCCATTTAGCTTGAATTCAATAATTCAAAATTCAACAACCGTGTCGGCAAGGGTCGAAAAATGTCAAATAAAAAATATCAATCATTTAATCGGATCAAATTTGTTTGAAGATTCATGTTTTTGTCAAAGGTGGGCATTGAGAAAATAGGTTTTTCTTCCTCTTGAAAACATGAATTGAAACGGACCTGATACTGATACTATGTTACATGCCTATAGCACTTCCACTGGGATGTTAGTTGCCCTTCCCTCAGAGGAGGAGAGACGGTTCAGTGAAGATGGATATGGCTTTATGTTGTGTAGACATCCAGTGTAGCTGAAGTGAACCATGGACCTGGTTGGTATTGTCTCCAGTGCGTTGTGTGCACACAAAATGGACAGAACACAACAGCTAGATTGTTGAAAAATGCTACACATCCACATCAGATCCAGACAACATTGAATGAACTGTTGTTCAATGATGTCTGCAATAACAATAGCACGGTATCTATCTCTGTGATTGCTCAGTCTTTCCCCCCGTCATTCAGAATAAGCACAGTACTACCAGGCAACAACACTAGCTTTGGGTTTCAAACAGCAGGTATTATCTCTCTGCCGCTTTCAAGCCCCTCTATGCCCTCTAAATTGACTGTATCAATGGGTAAATAAAGAGCAAAGGAGCTGTTGAATAAATGTATTTTGAAGAGCAACCCAAAAAACAGCGGCAGAGACGAACTGAAGCCCTATGCCCGACTCTGAGAGAAGCACTTTACTCCTCTCTGTCTGCCCCGGTGCCTCCCCTGAACCCCTGAGCTCTTCTCCTGACCCCCGCATGACCTTGAGGTTTGCATTCATTTTGCACGAGGACTCCTCATCAAACAGGCGCTAGAGAGGGACTGTTCTGCGGCCCTGTCTGCAGCACAGTCCCTTGCCTCACCAGGGATTCTCAGGGGCCAGACGTCCTCAAAGACATTACGCTGGAAACAGACTCTTACAGGCCCGCCTGTCTGTGTGTGCATACACACACAGACAAGAAAACGTACAAATACACCGCACAAACACACATACTCACGTCCAACGCACACACACACACACACACACACACACATACACACACACACACACACACACACACACACACACACGCACGCACGCACGCACGCATGCACACACACACACACACACACACACACACACACACACACACACACACACACACACACACACACACACACACACACACGCACATACACAAAAACAGGCATTAATATACACAACATACACTTCAGAGTACACACACACAGTGCATGCACTACAGTATGTTTTCATATTTATGTCTATGTGTTTCATAAAATAATAAGATATCGAAGAGCTGCAAGACATGGCATATATATTCATTCTGGCAGTTGTTGCTTTTTTAATATGACATATTTTTATTTTAGTTTCAACACAAATGCAATAAAGATGGTTATCCCAAACAACCTTATTGCATTTGAAGTGAGGACGTGGATGTGTTTATACTTGAAGTTCAAAATAAATTACATTCTCCCCTGACTACAAAGACACACAGCAATAGGGGAATATTAACGTTGCCTGATGTGCAAGGATTCATGCAATATATTTCTCAAGAGATGCATGAATACACTTCAGCTGAAGCTATTTTACATCTGCTTGCAAATACTTTGTGTGATTGTGTTATTCAGGAAAAGCAAAGAACGAGCATGTGTATAATTGCATTTCACATTAACAAGTTATCCTCAACACCAATCAAGAATGAAACACTTAAAATGCTGCCACCTCCCTTTGAGTGTGCCATTTATTGACGCACTTGACAGGGAGTTCTGCCCATCACTTTCCTGCCTTTTAAATCTGATCCTTTACAAAGCCTAGCGACAGGTGTATTCCATAAACTGTCGCCATGGCATTGTGCGGGACAATTTGTCAGTTAAGGTTTGTCAGTTAGAGCACCGCCGGAGCTCTTAGTCAACATATCTGTATCCCTAGAGCTCAGCATCTAACTGCCCCTAAATCAAAGTGGAAACCATTACCAGAGCGAAAATATCAAGCGATAAATCGGCAACAGGGTGTACTCATTTACTCGGATGTGGAATTTAGACTAATTGCTGTTGCTTTTCTATGCTTTAGTTTTTGTACACAATTGACGTGAATAATAAATATAACTTTTGTGAGAGAGCTGTGATGTAGTTTGAATCGAATAGACTTTCAGCACACAGTACTTCCAAAGGTATCAATTAACAAATATATCAACGTGCTGCACACACTGATTTCTGTATGACGTCTCATTTAAAATGGAATTGAGAATCTAAACTCTGAAAAAGTTTATCATCTTAATTGCCTTTGAATCAAATGCATATGAAGCCAAATTTCATCAAAGCAATTCAGTAATATTGTGAATGTCTGTGCCTGCAATGCATAATTTTGTACTAGCTTAATGAGTGTTGTATTGGTTACGGTATATATATACCGCTGCTTATAGATGACAGCATAATAACGTATTCATGCCTGTTCTATAATTGCATTTTGTATCTTCCCTTATCTTGTCCTGGACATTCTGTACCGGACATTTGGGGCTGAAATTTCAGTTGTAGTGAAATGTATTGCCAGGCCATCAGGGCAGTAAGAGTGCTTGTATTGCCAGAGGGGAAACAAGTCAGGAACAATCACTGTCTGAAAAGGTCTGCAGCCCAAATAAACCACCAGCCCCCCACCCCCCTATCCAAACCTCGGAAAAATAATGTGTCCTTGCTCATAGTACAAATCCAAACCATAAAGTAGTTTCTCCAAAGCCATTTCCACAAGTGCACATTCATGTCTGTAGAGGATTCGATTTTTTTTTGCTTGAGAAGACACAAACGGCAATTTTAACAAATGAGACATTGTGGAGTATGTAAATGATGAGACAAGAGACGGAGATGGGTCGAGTCAGCTTTACTCTCCACTTCAAAACAAACGAGTGATACTCGCACATGAGTTCAAATCGAAACTGACGTAAACCGGAACTGTCTATCTTAAAGGTACAGTCCCCTGAATGTGAATGTCTCACACAGTAATTGTGGGTCACCACACAGGCCCCCCCAGAATTCACCCAAACCAACAGGTCCAGACCGAACAGGTAACACACAGAGAACATCGGACACCCACTAGCGTTAAACAGAATACACTAGTACAAAACAGTCCCTAGAAAAATCAACGCCTAGGGGGGCGGACCAGGCGGCCAGAACGGCTGCGCCTAACAGGAGAAGGGCAAGAGGCAGGAGCAGGTGTCGAGGCCGCCGCAGGATCAGGGGTCGAGGCTGCCGCAGGCGGGCGCCCCCGCCGCGGGGGCTGAGCCAGCTGGAGCGGTTCGCCAACATCCACATGAGCAGGCTTGAGCCGGTCTATAGCCACCCGCTCAGGCCTGCCCCCCATATCCACAACAAAGTTCTTAGGCCCACCCTCCAAGACGCGGAAGGGCCCATCGTAGGGGGGCCGCAGCGGGGTACGGTGGCCATCGTGGCGGATGAAGACGTACTTGGCCGACGGTAAATCCCTGGGGACGTAGGACCGGGGGAGGCCATGGCGAGACGTCGGAACGGGAATGAAAGCGTCCGCAATGTCCCGGGACGCAGCACGATGGGAGGCAGCCGACCAGGGGGCCGTGGCGTCCGGAAGAAACTCCCCAGGGACGCGCAGGGGCTGGCCGTACACCAGCTCTGCCGACGAGGCCTGAAGATCGTCCTTCGGGGCGGAGCGAAGGCCCAGCATAACCCACGGGAGGCGGTCAGCCCAGTCGCCGCCCGTAAGGCTGGCCCTGAGCGCGGCCTTCATGTCCCGATGAAACCGCTCGCAAAGCCCGTTGCTCTGTGGGTTATAGGCTGTGGTGCGGTGGACCTTCACCCCCAGGACCCCGGCGACCGCAGTCCAAAGCTCCGACGTGAACTGCGGCCCCCGGTCTGAGGAAATGTCTGACGGTGTGCCGAAACGGGCCACCCAAGCCATAACGAACGCCCGGGCCACCTCAGCTGCTGTAGTGGAGGACAGGGGAACCACTTCTGGCCACCTGGTGGTCCGGTCCACCATGGTGAGGAGGTAGGTGTAACCACGGGAGGGTGAAAGCGGGCCCACCAGGTCCACATTCACGTGGTCGAAACGCCTCTCCGGCACTTTGAAGAGTGCCAAGGGGGCTTTGGTATGCCGAGTCACCTTCGCACGCTGGCACGCCACACAGACAGCAGCCCAGGCCCTGACGTCCTTCCGCAGGCCCGGCCAGACGAACTTGGCCCCCACGAGCTTGGCAGAGGCCTTCACCCCAGGGTGGGAAAGGCTGTGGATCGTGTCGAACACCTTACGCCTCCAGCCAGCAGGCACCAAGGGGCGCGGTTGGCCAGTAGAGACGTCGCAGAGGAGCGCGGTGTTGGCCGTGCCAAACACCACATCCTCCATAAGGAGTGCCGTGGGGGCTGTCCTGTAGGCCTGCACCTCAGAGTCAATAGCCTGATCCCCAGCCATAGCTGCGTAGTCGAGGCCCAAGTGGACGGAACCAACAACCACCCGAGAGAGGCAGTCGGCCACAAAATTGTCTTTGCCGGCTACATGCTGAACGTCGGTGGTGTACTCCGAGATGGCGGAGAGCTGACGCTGCTGTCGACCAGACCATGGCTCCGAAGATTTCGCCATGGCGAACGTCAGCGGCTTGTGGTCAACAAAAGCCGTGAACCGACGGCCCTCCAGCAGGAAGCGGAAATGACGGGTGGCGAGGAAAAGAGCCAGGAGCTCCCTGTCGAAAGCGCTGTATTTCCTCTCGTTGTCGCGGAGCTTCCTGCTGAAAAAGGCCAGCGGTTGCCAGGCTCCGCCCACCCACTGCTCACACACGGCCCCCACGGCGTAATCAGAGGCGTCCGTAGTAAGAGCAACAGGGGCGGTCGGAGACGGGTGCGCCAGCAGAGCAGCGTTGGCCAACGCGGTTTTGGCAGCATCGAAAGCAGCCGTCATTTCCGTGGACCAATCCAACACGTCTGCAGGCTTCCTGCCCCGCAAGGCGTTGTACAAGGATCGCATGAGCTGGGCCGCATGGGGAAGGAAACGGTTATAGAAGTTCACCATGCCCAGGAACTCCTGCAGGGACTTCACAGTGCGCGGACGTGGGAAACTGGCGATGGCGTCCACCTTGGCCGGGAGGGGAACCGCCCCCTGCGGAGTGACGTGGTGGCCGAGGAAGGTAATGGATGACCGGCCAAACTCGCACTTGGCCGGGTTGACAATGAGACCATGCTCACTGAGCCGACCGAACAGCTGCCGTAGATGCGTCAGGTGGTCGTCCGCGGACGCACTGGCAACAAGGATGTCATCCAGATAGACGAACAGGAACGGCATGTCCCGCAGCACAGAATCCATGAGGCGCTGGAACGTCTGCGCTGCACCCTTGAGGCCGAAAGGCATTCTCAGGAATTCAAAAAGTCCAAAGGGCGTGATGACCGCCGTCTTGGGGACATCCTGCGGGCGGACGGGCACCTGATGGTAACCGCGCACCAGGTCCACCTTAGAAAAGACGGCGGCGCCAGCCAGGTGGGCGGTGAAATCCTGAATGTGCGGTACCGGGTACCGGTCGGGGGTGGTGGCGTTATTCAAGCGACGGAAATCACCACACGGACGCCAACCGCCATCAGCCTTGGTCACCATGTGCAGGGGGGAGGCCCACGGACTTTTAGAACGGCGTACGATGCCGAGGCGCTCCATGGTGGCAAACTCCTCCCTGGCGATCGCGAGCTTGGCGGAGTCCAGGCGGCGGGCCCGTGCATAGACCGGGGGGCCAACCGTGGTGATGTAGTGCTCCACACCATGCTTAGCCACAGCCGATGAAAACGTTGGCGTGGTGATGTCAGGAAACTCAGCCAGCAGGCGTTGATACAGGTCCCCGGTGGCAAACGTGTTCGCAAGACAAAGCCCCCCCACCCCCCCCAGCGTGCAGGGGAACGAAGCAAAGGAGAGGGCGTCGATCAGGCGGCAGTTCGTAACATCCACCAGCAGCCTGTATGCGCAGAGGAAATCCGCCCCCAGGAGTGGCGTAGACACGGCAGCCATGACGAAATCCCAACCAAAACGCCGGCCGCCGAAACACACATCCACATACCTCGTGCCGTAGGTACGAATGGGTGTGCCGTTGGCGGCGTCCATCGGGGGGCCATGGCCGCCAGCCATAGTGTCCACAGGCGTCGCCGGCAGGATGCTGCGCTGAGCCCCAGAATCAACCAGCAGCCGCCGGCCGGACAAGGTGTCAGTGACGAACAACAGCCTGCAGTCCCGACCAGCGCTCACAGCTGTTAATGAGCGCTGGCCCGGGCTTTTCCCGGGGCCCCAAAACTGCAAGGCTGGCGACACTGCTTGGCTTTGGCCCCGAACCTGGCGTGGTAGAAACAACACCCGTCGTCATGCTGTCGGCGGGCGGTCACAGCGGCTGCGGTGTCCGGGTCGTATCCCTGCGGCGGAAACGGGGCCGATGTGTGCTGGGGGGGCAACAGCGCATGAACAAACTGCTGCCTGTTGGCGAGGAAAATCCTGTCGGCCTCTACAGCCACCGCCCGGTAGTCCTTGGAGGCAAAGAGGGGTGAGCTGGCCAGTGCGGTGCGCACGGGTGCTGGAAGCTGCCGCAGGAAGATGTGGGCGAAAAGGAAGGAGGGATCCGCCGAGCCCAGCACAGCCAGCATCCTCTCCATCAACTCGGACGGCTTGCCGTCGCCCAGGCCGTTCAGGGAAAGCAGGCGGTCCGCCTTCTCCAGCTCCGACAGTTCAAAGAGGTTCACGAGGAACGCCTTGAGCGCGTCGTACTTGCCGACAGCTGGAGGAGCCTCCAACCGCGCCATACACCTGGCCGTCGTCGAGGCATCTAAGGCTGCTACCACGTGGAAATACCTAGTCACGTCCTGTGTTATTCCTCTCAGCTGGAACTGGGCTTCGATATGCTGGAACCACGACCGTGGGTTGTTCTGCCAGAAGTCCGGTAACTTGACGGTGGCAGCATAGATAGCGCCGACGTTCGCCGCGTCGATAGCCGCACCGCCAGCGGCGGCCGGCGCCGCGGCGGGCGCGTTGTTATCACCGTCGATGTGAAACATTTTACAGTCGTATCCAACTCGCGTCGGGGGTCACCAATTGTGGAGTATGTAAATGATGAGACAAGAGACGGAGATGGGTCGAGTCAGCTTTACTCTCCACTTCAAAACAAACGAGTGATACTCGCACATGAGTTCAAATCGAAACTGACGTAAACCGGAACTGTCTATCTTAAAGGTACAGTCCCCTGAATGTGAATGTCTCACACAGTAATTGTGGGTCACCACAACATGGTATTTTTCTTGCATTTTTATGATGTAACACCGGGAAACGTAGTAATTTATCTTCCAAGGTCCACTGGAATAAACTGGATAGGATAACTGGAGAGTGATGGGCACTATTTCTTTTGAAGAAAACCAGTAGTAACGCACAATCTGCGGCGCTGCTATTGAAACCCGCCTCAAAAGTAGACTCAAGGCAACCCCCAACAAAATGCAAACTTGAGACCAACTCAAGTAATGCAAAAATCCAGCCAAATCGCAGAGGTCAACCTAGAGTCGGTCAGACTGCACAAGTACAATTGTCACCACCACTGCCCCCAACATCACTGTCGTACTCAGACATTGTTTTCAACACGGACGCATTAAAGGAAATGTAAGCGTTTACACACAATGTCACTCCCAAGGTTACTGTCTCCGAGCGGCGGCTTCGCTGGCCATTTACATGCTGCTGACCAAGCCAGGAAACTTAATCCACCCCAAGAAACAGCAGCGGTTTGCCGTTTGTAGGCCTAGCACTGCTGGAGGGCTGGGTAGGGGGGAGGGGGGGGGGTTGGGCTGGGGGATGGTGAATACACCAAGAGAGGCGAGGTATCCAACATCTCCTGGTGCAAATTAGTCTGCGAAAAGCCCATTTAAGACTCCTAATGATCCCTAAGCCTTGCACCCTATTATAAAACACGGGCCTCTATCATGGTTGAGCGATAGGGTATCCTTACTGCGCTCAGCCTCAGTCTCTCCTGTACTGCTCATAGGCTGCTTGAATTAATGTTGACTGCATGTGAGCTTTGTTTTTGGGGGATGCTTGGTTAAGTAAATGGTGAGTTAATGTCTGTTATCTGTGTTTTCTGAAGTATCTCTCTTTCACTCTTGAAGTTGATACGGTGAGAAATAGCAGACATCTATCACAATTTATACACCCATCCAACATTTCACGCCGTGGGGCACGAACGCACGATAGTGTAGTGTGCGAAAGTATTGGTTTACAAATCCTAACCTGTAGATGCCTCACTCCACTCGGCTTGTGTATTCCTAACAGAGACAAGAATTCTCTGTTAGGCTGCTTTGGTACAACTGTCTGTCAAATGAATAAATAGTAAGCCCCTTATTACTGCTGTTAAGCTATTCATATTCTCTTTGACAGGTGTATTTGTAACGCATACAGATTAAAGTGACTGCTAAATGACTAGTGACTAGTGTGGTATAAAGTATGCGGTTTCCGTGAGCGCAGCCATGCAGAGAAAAGTAGGTTATTTTGACTTGATGCCAGTGTAAAAAAGATGTCATGTGAGACATGACATGGAAAGGGCACGTTACCTGTACTGCAGGGAAGGGGTTCCTTCCGCCTCACATTTAATGACGGCTTTCTGGTCCGGGGAGTTGTACGGTAAAATGAGGTCACTGGGCTCTGTCCTCCATTTTGGCCCCTGGAACATGAAATCCTCTGCACAGGCTGGAGGGACACACAGAGAGAGAGAGAGAGAGAGAGAGAGAGAGAGAGAGAGAGAGAGAGAGAGAGAGAGAGAGAGAGAGAGAGAGAGAGAGAGAGAGAGAGAGAGAGAGAGAGAGAGAGGGAGAGAGAGAGAGAGAGAGAGAGAGAGAGAGAGAGAGAGAGAGAGAGAGAGAGAGAGAGAGAGGCAGAGAGGGAGGGGGAGAGAAATGAAGCAATTGAGAGAGGAAAGAAAATAAAGAGAGAATGAGAGAGAGGGTAATAGGGAGTGAGTGAGAGGAATAGATCAAATAGGGAGAGAGAGAGATGGGGAGCGAAAACAGACCCAACTTGGGATCAGACTCTCCTTAACCCTAATGGAAGGCAACAGAAACCGCCATGTCCGGTCAGGGAGATCAGAGTGTTGATCCCGGACATCCTCGGTGCCATGGGTTAAAGTGCCGAGGTCAACACTAGAACACCAGAGACAAGAGAGGAGTAGGGCCTGCTGGATTTGTTCTCTCTTAGCTCTCAGAGGATTGAATAATATTGCTTATTTTCTTTTGCTATGCGCTCACCCTTTTCACCTCACCTGGAGGTGAAAAGGGTTTGTGGAGGCAGGAAGCTGACCAGGGTTGAATCAACATTGGCACCACCAACGCATGCCGGTGTAAGCCAGATGTAAGAGCATGTCTGACTCATTTAAACACAGCTTTAATATATATTATCCCCCAGAGGAAAAATAATTACGCAAAGTAAAAGAAGACATTCATCAACAGGGAAAAATAATTGTGTTATCGTGAAAAGAGAAGCGAAAAACTGATAATAATTATAATGTGTTGGCAATTGTAAATATTTATTGCCACACGTACAGATGTGACATTGCAACGTTACGCTGCTTGTGAAGCTGCTTGACATTCGAGCCAAGGGCCACCCCATTCTGTTGTTGTTCTTCTAGTTTTAATAAAATATAATATTTCTACTTCACGATCCAAGCCCCGAAACTTAAACCATTTGCATGCTTTTTAAAAGACGATGCCGGGATGTAGAACAGTGCATGTTGTTATTGATAAATAAATAAACAGAGGTTGACGCATATGAATTGCTACCGACTGCTCAAATTACAAATAGTTTCAGGAAGCTGGAATGCATGAAGCAATATACTTATTTTTTATTATTTGTTGACCCCATTAGGAAATGAAAATGTGATATGGCTCTAAATCAAATTAGGGCATGAGAGGACACTCTTAAGGACCAGTGATACATTAGGGTGACATTAATTATCAAGGTTTATTGCCGTTAATAATCTACAAAGTTGTAGGACTGTAGTTGTCCATCCACATTAATGGAGTGAGCCAGGAACAAACTGTATGCAGCATAATAAACATTAAAAAGGAGAGCTGTAGTTAACACTCTGTCTTGGAACCAGCTGATTCTTGCTTATCACCTTCATCACCTTCGTCTGTCTGCTGTCACCGTTAGTTATGCTGACTTACACCCTGATGCAGATCCGAGTAAGTACTATTTCATGAATCCTTTCATTGCCCTTTTCTGGAGGCGGCTTTATTGTGGCTAATAGTGACTTGTCTCCTACCCCCATCATATTTCAGAAAGAGGTAAGAAGGCAATAAACATGCTCCTATCCAATGTTTGGGTTGAGCAACATTATCCACTAAGAAATATCATCATTGCATTGTCATAGCTAAAATTGAAATGTGTGTCTATTTGTGTATGCTTGATGTGCACACTTACGGACCAGCTTAGTAACAATCTCATCTGTCAGACTAAATGTTTAGCTTTATGACAACAACAACTCCATTGGTGTCTAAAGATAAAACAAACAGACCCAGACTAACATTCCGTTATTTGACATGATGAGGTACGTCATCTCTCTTTTGCTTCCTTCTTCCCTGTTTATAGAGATTCCTTTGAAGAAGAAGAAGGCATCAAAAAAATATATATTCTGAGTGGAGGAGAGCATGTTTTAGCATTTGAATATTTAACACAACATTTAGTAATGACCATAAATATGTATTTTTTTGATTGACCTGAAATCAATGCATGTAATGAATCTTTTAAAATATTTATTAAAAATACTGTGATGCTGCAAGCGTTTAAATATTTAACATTATCCCTTGCCACCCAAAAAAGCTTCCCCAAAGATTAAAGTTAATCAAAATGTTGAAACGGCACCAGATTGAATCTATTATATCATGGTCGATATCATCCTAATTTATTACCGCTGTGCATTAAATACTCAAAACGATTGGTTTGTTTTTAACCTCTGCTTTGACCCTAATCACCATCCAGCACATTTGTTTTCACATAAGAAATTAAAATATACTTTGAAAACAGAGTTGTCGCTGGAATTGAATACAGCGCAATTTTAATCACATGAAAATATTTTACATGTCAAACACAAGCTATCGTCCCTGAGTGCTATCGAATCAAATGAAGAAACAATCGCACTGTGACTGACGCTACTCCATGACAGAAAGGAATTGACCTGTGGAAGTAAAAAAGTCTCTTAAGTCTGCTGATTTAAGAAGCAGGCACAGTGTGGATTCCCCATGGGCCTGTTCCAATATCTTTCACTGTACACTCACAATGTCATTTATTTGATGGTTTGACTGCGCAGTGCCCATCCTCACCAGCATTCAGAACCCTCATGGCCGCAAAGGCGGAGCTAGTGACCAACGGCCAGTCCATTGTGCTATAATGGTTTCATCGTGGGGATCCTGATACTAATCTCAGGTTTCCGTAAACAGGAGTGGGTGGGGGGGAGGGACGAAGAGTCCCGAGTGTTCCTTACTCTGCAGAGTGAATGTCGATGCTACGTTGTCAGGAGACCAGAGAAGGACACCATGCCAAAGTGACTGAAAATAAATGTCACACTCCTTCATCAGGGTGAATAACGTTCCTCTCTTGGCCCTGCAGACTTTATTTGTACATTCATTGTTTGATTGTTTGACATCTTGACAGAATGGACCCGTTGTGAACCCTGGATCAGTTACTTATTAGGGTAGAAAAAACATTTCCTTTCGTAGAATAAAAAAACCTGACCCCCAGATTTACACACCTTATAAAACTGCAGGTCTGGAGTGATTTTATTATGGGAAACCGTTATGAGAAAATATATAATTTGAATGGAGCTGGCTCTATTAGGATGATAGCAATACATTTCCTTTTGGGGTTTAAACCCTGGCCTATATGAATGCATCCTTTGCATACAGGGTCTGCAGGATAAAGCCACTGAACAGGCGCTAATAACCCCTACATTAATCCAGAATCAATATGTGGTAAGCAATATGTCTGCAGTGTAAGGAAAGGATGTCAAGCAATAAAAAAACATAAAACAGCAAATGCAGTTACGTCAAGTCAAATATGTGGTGAAACTCCTTACCTGCAAGGCAGCCGCTGATTGATAGAAGAACAATTTGTTTCCATAGAAACCTCATCTTTAGTTGCCAAGGGCAAATTAGACTCTCATCCGACTGCTGGTGAATGGAACACACTCTCCTGCATACGACGATTTTAATCTGAAAGGAAGGTAATTGTGCATATAATTAAAATACTGCATTATGTGCAACAAACCTGACATGAATGCAACAACAAAACACAATTACGCACGGCGAACTTGCACACATCATTTCCCTGGGAGGACAGGTTGGTCTAAAGGTAGCTGTAAAGTAGCTTCATTAGAATGTGACGCGTGCTTCTCTTTCTGCCTCACATTGAAATCAGCTCTTTTATAGGCAGCTGCAGAAATGGTTTATTCTTCTTGCAGAATGCATTTTTTATACCTCATAACACGCTAAATTCTGCCACTTCAGACGGAGAGTGAAGGCGGGATTGACCTCAAAAGATTCTCCCCTCCTCCCTGTCTGACTATTAATAGGGGCTGGCAGACAGTGAACCAGTACTGTACTCTCTGCAACAAAAAGTGCCACTTCATCCAACAAGAAGCGGTGTGGTGGCCAAGCGTTAGCGAACTGGCTGTCTCTGTTCTCGTATGAGCTCATAGTCCCTTCACCGTGAAGAAAAGCAATTAGAGGTAACGTTTTAATTGTTTGGAACACATAGAGAACACTTGACTGGCATGATGGCAAACGTTCAGAATCATCTCAGGAAAACATCCCTTTTATTGCAACAATGGGAAAAAAATATGTCTAATTCCCGTTTAAAGCCTGTCTCACTACGCCCTTTGAACTAAATTGTCATTAACACCTTTCTGATGCGGGCTTTACAGCAGCACCCTGTGCAGAGCCCTAATTGCAGCATCGATAACACAGCAGGGGGTCCTTGACCTACATCACAGTAACAAGACTAACTGATACCCCTTTTAGGATTAAGCAATCTATCCCTCCCCCAAATCCCTACGACCCTCGCCCCCCCCGTCCCGTCCCCCGTCGTATGGATTAACTCGGTGCTATCTTAAGAAGCTACGAAACAGACCCTGATATTACACTAATGGTTCCCCCCCACACATACACTCTTGCAGCAGAGTGCAGAATGACGCGAGGGAAAACGCTTGCGGTTTTCAGATGATAATTCTGGTCGACAGGAAGTGAACGGCAACAACGCCTGAACAGCAACCTGAATGACATCTAGACATGTAATTCAAAATGGACGAGGAGATGGTGTGTGGGTTCATGTGTTTGTGTGTGTGTGTGATTGCGTGGAGAGGGGGGATCAACTGATTTGATTATCGATATAATCAAGGCATAAGTCAAGTCGGTGCTTGCATAATGCTGCTGCTTAGCCCTTGTAGCAGGGAGTAATTGTTCCTCATTTTTTCTAATGGCAGATCCCAGTGAGATTCAGAGTGGATTTCCTGATGTCTTTTAAAAAACAAAGGACGGGGGGAGGGTGCACCTTGCCACTCTGAAATCCTATCCCATTGGATCACACGGTTCGGGATCTAACTCTACATAGAAAATGTGAGCTTTATTTTTCAGTTCAAGAGCACCATTAAGCATTGTCCGCTGTCTGTGCTATAGGGAACTGACTCTTTCTATTCTATAGAGGCGGGAACATCCCATCCCAGGAGAAAATACAACAGCTGGAAATAGACTTTGCTTGCAAGTTAGGCAGCATAAAGTGGAAGACTGTACTTTATATCATAATAAAGTGAGAGAGGCAGAGAGAGAGAGAGACAGAAAAACAGAGAGACAGAGAGAGAGAGAGATAGACAGAGACAGAGAGACAGAGAGAGAGAGAGATAGAGAGAGACAGAGAGACTATGGGGCTCCCTCCAAGCATACCTGGTATACCTGGCATGCAGATGCTTGGCATTTGCGGTTACATACGACACACATTACTTTTCCTTTATTTTATTTCTTAATTTACTTATTTCCAAAAGAAAGGAAGAGCACGGGATCTGAGCTCAGGATCGTGTACGTAATGAGGCGACACATGGCTGCCGCTCCTATTGGCCAGGGCCTAATGGAAGCCGTTGGCTAAACACATTAAAACGAGATGACTTCTCGGCGAGCAGACCGCTGTTGTTTGGCACGTAATTGATAGGAGAGGTGGTTAAACCCCCTCTCCCCCACCACCTCACCCCCCCCCTCTAATAAGAGAGTGAGGAAGCAGAGGGGCCAGTGCGCTGGGCGAGGACGTCTCTGGCGGTATGTTGTGTCTCCGGCTCGGTATTCAGATCACACACACGGTGAACCGTGAGCAGCCGGCTCAGAACACAGGGCTGGGAGAGAACCACCGTTACTTTCTGACGGATAAACCCGTTCGGCTGTTAGAAGCCAAGGCGTGATCGCGACGGGATCAACTCCTTCACGACGGGATCAAGTCCTTCACGACGGGATCAACTCCTTCACGACGGGATCAACTCCTTCACGACGAGTAGGTTGTCTCTCGTCATTCATGGGTGGTCCGAGCGACGCCTCCCCTGTCGTCTTTAAGATAACTACTTGGGCTAGGAGAGAGAGCATCCAACGCCACCGCCAGCATCACCACCACCAACACCACTGCTACCACCACCACCAACACCACTTCTACCACCACCACCAACACCACTTCTACCACCACCACCAACACCACTTCTACCACCACCACCAACACCACTTCTACCACCACCACCAACACCACTTCTACCACCACCACCAACACCACTGCTACCACCACCACCAACACCACTTCTACCACCACCACCAACACCACTTCTACCACCACCACCAACACCACTTCTACCACCACCACCAACACCACTTCTACCACCACCACCAACACCACTGCTACCACCACCACCAACACCACTTCTACCACCACCACCAACACCACTGCTACCACCACCACCAACACCACTGCTACCACCACCACCAACACCACTTCTACCACCACCACCAACACCACTTCTACCACCACCACCAACACCACTTCTACCACCACCTCCAACACCACTTCTACCACCACCACCAACACCACTTCTACCACCACCACCAACACCACTTCTACCACCACCACCAACACCACTTCTACCACCACCACCACCAACACCACTTCTACCACCACCACCAACACCACTTCTACCACCACCACCAACACCACCATCACCACCATCGTCGAAGCCAACACCACCACCACCACCACCACCACCACCACAACCACCAACACCACCACCAGCACCACCACCACAAGATAACTGGGAGGGAGGGAGAGAGGGAGGGAGGGACGGTCACGGTGCTGACGTCCTCCCAACGTAGAGGTGGTGGGGGAGTTGACGTCACCTCAACGTGGAGGATCCCGGACTCAACTTTCGGTCCGCTTGCAGCAAATCACAATTTTTCCTATGGACCATGAAGGGACCAGCAGATCAGCCAAAGGCTGCTATCTCCTGACGTATGATACTGATATGTGGACAGGATCGTAATCACAATAATAAAAAGAAGAATAGTCATAATTAAGATAATAATAATGAATCATCTTCATTGCCATAATCATCACCATCCTCATCGTCTTCATCACCAAAATAGTGACTGTAATAGCTTTCACATCTGTTCAGTTCAGGGGGGAAGAAGCATTTTTCATTTTCATTGCAAAGTTAACAACTAGGTTTGATAAAAAAATGCTGCTTGCTGTTACTGAATCATTCTAAAAGTTTTCGGTACGAATGTCCAACCCAATATCGTACCCACTATGTCAACGACCTGATGAAACCGCTCCTAACCGACTGAGGTAACGTTCCAAGGATCTTACACCATTTGGACGGCTGTGAAAGCATCCACGGGCTACCGATCACCAAGGCAGCTACAGGTGGGGCGCTGCAGTTTCAACAACTAGAACACATACGAGCTGATAAGGGCCGACAATCTGTGACACAGTAAGGCCTCATTGTCTCCTCCTCAGCAGCTCAAACACTAGATGGGGGAATTAAGGCATCTTAAGTGTCACCTGCAGTTTGGTTTCGGAGACCAAAGCTCCTGAGGCCACAGCAAACGTGGCAGCGCTGACGCTCCTGAGACCACGGATCACACTCCATCTTGGATCCCGTTATTCTTCTTGTGTTTGCTTGGGATTCCTCTGGGTGCCTCCCCCCCTACCCCCACACCACCACCTCTTCCCTCCCTCCTGCTCTCCAAAGATATGCTAATGAGCGAATAGGCTAATTAGAGAATCGTAATTACCTGTATGTGTGTACGTGTGTGGGTGTGTGTGTGTGTGTGTGTGTGTGTGTGTGTGTGTGTGTGTGTGTGTGTGTTTGTGTGTGTGTGTGTGTGTGTGTGTGTGTGTGTGTGTGTGTGTGTGTGTGTTTGTGTGTGTGTGTGTGTGTGTGTGTGTGTGTGTGTGTGTGTGTGTGTGTGTGTGTGTGTGTGTGTGTGTGTGTGTGTGTGTGTGTGTGTGTGTGTGTGGCGAGGGGGGATTAAAAGGCCGGATATTATCTCCTTCATGGATCTTTTTAAAATATCACAATATTGTGATATCCAGTGCTGCATTTTAACACGACTTTACAATGCCTTTGATTCTATTTAAAAAAAAACTATGGATTGTTGTTTTTTTACACCTACAAAAAATGATATAGGGAACATCTGGCAGGAATAATCCAGCTGTGTAATTTTTAATGCAGGGATTTTAATCCCTAGAAAACAGCCAGACGCCCCTTGTGACTTCCGCCGGTGATAGAGGCAACCGCGTCTCTTAAACTGCTGGCTAATTCGGGGCCAAGGGCCCCGGTGCATTTCTAAAGCGGAGACAGTAGAGGAAAAAAAAGAACCGACTCGCAATTCGGGCTGCCCATGCATTAGATGAATGTGGATGGGAACACTAGGCGCAGCCTGCTCTGCACTCGCGCTCCCTTAAAGCTAATAATGTGTGGATCACTGCAGGTCCTGCAGACCCTGGCAGAAACAAGCGCCCCGCAACGAATGAACTCTAATTGAAACCCTACCCGTATTGGATCAAAAGGCTCTCTTTGGCTACGCGGGAGCCTCGTCTCTTGACCTACGGAGGTACATGGGCGGGAGGTGGAGAGGGGTTTGGGGGGGCTCTCGTAATTCTGCATCCCTAATCACATGGCATCATCTGAGATTTGCACAAGGCGCCTTTGTTACTCTCAAAGTGTATCCAAAGGATCTATGAATAAACATAAATACAGGGGAGAAAGACCGATCCCTGCTGACTAGTTGGATATATTTTGAAGATACAGGAGGGTTTGCTGCGGTGTTTACGTTGTTATGGATCCTTTGAAAATAATTACAAAAAAACATGCTTGCCTGGAGAAACAGAGGGGGTCTACTTTTAATTCCTAATATAATAGCTACATGGCGATGCATTTCTTTGAATAAGGTTGTCCTACCTTGATCGTAGGCAAATGCTCTTATTTAGACCCCCATTGGTTATAGATAACAATAAAATAACGACCACTTCGTGTATGCTTACACTATGAACACAGTTTTTACAGAGACATTTCTTGAATCGAGTCAATGTTCGGACTGACGCGCTCCTGTGTGTGAGCGCTGCGGAGGACGCGCGCCGTGTGGAGTGTGTGCAGGATGGGGGGGAACGAAAGACCCCAGTTGCAGATGTCATTTAAGTCCTATACAGCCTACTTATAGCGTTTCAATAACATTTTCTGAACCCGTGTGGACTTGTATAGAATAAGCCTCTGGTGGTGTCATATAGCCAAGGCTTATCATCGTTTTAGGATTTTGTATTATTCCCTTTCTTAATCGACGAGTAGCCACGAGCTGTAAACACTTATCCAATCAAATCAATGAACGGGAGGGATAACGATAATTCAATGTTTTTGCAAATCCTGTTTATTGCCAATTAGGTCTGCATCTGTGTGTGTTTGTGTATGTGTGTGTGTGTGTGTGTGGTATACTTACTTGTTTATGAATGCGGGATTTTTGCCCCTCTTCATTAAATGTGATTGATAGTAATTCCAGAATCCATTAGAGCTCTCCCCAACGATCGCTTATTTCAAGACACTAATTACTGAATGGAACTCAGAAGCCAAACTGCCTCAGACCCCCGTGCGTTCTGCACGTCGCTTCTGAACCACACGCACCGCGCTGAGTCCGTCTCTTGGTCCTTGGACTCGTACTAAAGGATTCCTCCCAATTTCGCCCCCAAAATCCCCCGATCAATTAATGAGTTGGGTCAAGACGTTTTACTCTCCAGATCGCAGTTTTTTTTGTTTTGGTTTTCGCTGCTCTTGTCTGTGTTGGTTTGTGGTCCACGCTAAAGCGTAATGTTCCAGATCCACCCACAGCCTCGCTGAGGCTGCACTCCGCTGAGATGCTGCCAAGTGAAAGACAGAGATGCCTCTGAGCTCAGCTCCGCGTAGTGTGCGCATCCCCGGGCTCCAGTCTTTGTGTGGAGGAGGGGGAGGAGGAGGAGGGGGGAGGAGGGGGAGGCGGGAGGAGGGGGAGGAGGAGGTGGAGGATGAGGAAGAGGAGGGGGAGGAGGAGGCGCCCACTGGTGACAAGTGGAAATACTCCCGTGTTTCACTCGCATGATAGCAATAACATTGCACCCAGGGACGTGCACAGGAATTTTGAGGGGCAGTTGCTCTGACAGGCTATATGAAGGACTGAGAATAAAAGGGTCTTCATTAATATATTAATACAAATAAGCAAAACACTGAAATAACTACTACTAACGATAATGCAGAAAAACATGACTTGAAGAAGAAGAACATAACATGAACACAAACATAATTAAACAACATCCTATCAAGTCACTGATAAGTTTCTCCAAATTGACATTTTAAAAATGCAAAGCTTCAAAAGAGAAGCCTGCAGAACCTCTTCTTTGTCGATTGGTATGTCCTTCTCTATGGACAGCAGGAGGAAGTCAGACAGCCGCTCTTGACCACACTGATTTCGGATTTCGGACAGGGTAGTGATGTGCTCCTCTTTGCTGCCTCCTTTAGTTGCCTCTCTCTCTCCTGAATTCTCCTCTTTTCACTGGGCATTTCGGCTTCACTTAACAATAACAAACAATACCCAAAATAGTGATAAGATTTAGGCATGAACCATTTTGAATGAAAGAATTCATGTGATGCATTACTTCCATCTTTTATTCTTCTTGTTAAAACGAAATGTTAGAAACTAACTATCAGCAGACATGTAGCATAGTTTGCCTACCAAAAAATGTGTAGACTATGTGATAACGGGCTGCTTGTCTGCAAGCTAGCTAGCTGTCTGATTATTTAGGCAAAACGTTACGTGGCAAACTGAGCCTGGATTTATGAAGATTGTAATTCATTTCATAAAACGTGATGATGATTGTTTGTTTGTTATACATCTCAAATTCACCTTTTCCGACAACATCAAGGCAGTCATCTCACAGGTGCCGGTGTTCCGGTCGCGTGCAGCGCTGCAGCTAACTTTCACACGCCGCGCGGCAACTCGCCGTCCCCATTCATTTCAATGAGGGAAGGGCGGCAGAGGGGAGGCGGCAAAAGCGGCTATTGCCGCGCGTCAGAGTTTGCCCTCCCCCTACTGACTTTCACTCTCGTTGCCCGAACGGAATTGAATGAGGCTACGCTTACTTTATGAAATGTTTAGAGTCGCGATTTTTTTTATCTAGGCCTACAGGAAATTCTGCTTCCATTAAATTATAAAAAATAAATAAAAAATAAAAAATAATATTTCCTCGGAAGGGCAACCTGAGTCAAGGAGGGCATATGGGCAGTTGCCCAAGCAACCTGAGCAACCCCCCTGTGCACGTCCCTGATTGCACCACTGGTATACGTTAGCAGTCTGACGCTTGTTCATATGAAACGATCTTCAAGGGAGTTAGAAGGAGACAATGACACAATAGATAAATACATTGGATGAGTTCAAATTTAATGGAAAACCTCTCATTCAATCAATCAAGGTAGATTAGTTGCCCTATATTTGGAAAAAACATTTCTCGAAATAGTGACCCTTTTAATGTCTATATCATTCTGATAGATAATTGATTTGAATACAATGAACAGATGCCACTCAAGATTTGTCTCACTCACTTTCTCATTTTGTCCAACATCCTCGCAGCCTCAACAACCTTACTTCCAGAGGTGGAGCACACCAGGCCAGAAAGGGTAAGAGCCCACCAGTGTTGGGGAAGGTGACCATCTGGGTTCACTAATTAACAGCAAACCAGAGGACCCACACTCACATGTGATCAGCTGGGTCCATCCATCAGGGAGCAAAAAGAAAAGCTTTGAACTTGACCACCACTGCTTTCCTTGTTGAAGAGCTCATAGTCCATTCAATGTGCTGTGACTACTGCTATGCCTGCCTACTGTCTGTCTTTGTACTTATTATTCTTACGTAATAATTGGAATCCCCAAAAATGTCACACCCTCAACATTGAACATTGCCAGTTCGGTGACAAACATCTGTGGCGTTCAAATTCACTGCTCTGTCCTTTCTGGTTGCAGGATAGTCTGTTTGTTCAACTCTCAGTCCAACCATTCTTGGTGCGAAACCCCCATATACCAGCAGACATCCTGGAGCCTGACCTGTCTAACACTGACCTGCTCATTAATGGCATATTTCAAAGAAAACTGAAGAGGTCAGTTTTACTCTTTTGACTCTCTTAGGCCAAATCCAATTTCTACCCCTTCCCCTTCCCCCTCTCCCTTATTTTGAAGGGGTAAGGGGAAGGGGTTATGGGAAGGGGTAAGGGTAAGGGGTAAGGGGTAGAAATGTGATTAGGCCTAAGGCCCAATCCCATTTCTACCCCTTCCCCCTTCCCCCTCCCCCTTGTTTTGAAGGGGTAAGGGGAAGGGGTTATGGGAAGGGGTAAGGGTAAGGGGTAAGGGGTAGAAATGCGATTAGGCCTAAGGCCCAATCCCATTTCTACCCCTTACCCCTTCCACTTACCCATTCCCCTTACCCCTTCAAAACAAGGGGGAGGGGGAAGGGGAAGGGGTAGAAATGGGATTGGGCCTTACAGTTTTGATTGAACAAAGGTGGGTGGACCATGTTTCATGGATACTAATCCCTGTGTGACTCCCCGGTTCTCCCTCCCTCCTGTGAGAGGGAGGGGTAAGCTTCAGAAGCAGATGAATGCCAACTTGTGGAAGAAGTGTTTTAGAAAGGGGGAAATAAGGATTGGCAATGGGCCTTAACTGTTCTCCTTCAGAACAAAGTCAAGCTTGGCATGGCTGAAAAGAAGTATGCTGTTTGATACATTTGAGTTTTGTGACTGCTTTTGATATTTAAGTGATTGGGTACATCAATATTTAAAGTAGCTACAGGCAATACAAGGCTTGAGATCATATTACTTTTATATTCAAAATCGAGGAAATGGAAACTCTCTAATTAGGTCTAGCAATGCTGCACTCTGTGTATGCACCCTGGCAAGCTTACAGTTTTTCTCAGTCGCTTTGGTTCATTTCTCTGATCAGAATTGAAATTCTCAAAACTACCTGTTCAATCTTCCCATCAGTGTGTCACTTTTGCACATGTAAAAAACAGTTTCTCATTTATTTGAACACGTTGCGAATGCTTTGGTACATCCAAGCACATGATTATGTACAATTCTCTGCTCTTTCCTACATTATCAACTGCTTATGTCATGTTGATCAAAACGTATTGTAATGGTCTCTATGGAATAGTCTCACCCCCACAACATTTAGGTATAAGTCTTTACATGCAAAATGGTTGAACAAGTTGTCATCATTTGTCAAGCATATTTCTATACATTTCTATACACTGGCATTAGACTCTTTTTTTTGTTCTTTTTCTAAATCTGTCCTGAGTTGGTCAATTGCTACCAGGTGAATCTTGACTTTCCCTAAAGAAGGGAAAAGTTTAAAAAAAAGAAGAAGGGAACCAGTTTACTGGAATAGCTCAAAGGTGCATCTCCTGAAACATGAACTGGCAATTATATATATAGCTGGAGCACAACACAATGTTACATTGTCTGAGAATTTGTGGCCCAACAGACAGGAACGTCAGGAGGTGAAGGATGACTGCACTGTAATTCCTACAGCAATGCATGTACAGTTTACCCTAAGGAGATTTTCCTATGTTCACATTTCTAGCAATGACATGGTCTGTCAACAAATTACAGTACAAACAGTCAAAGCGTAAATGTGAAATAAATGTGAATCTTGTCCAGTCTCTTGCAATCAATCTCCCACATACACTAAGGTGTAACTTACAATTTACAATAATTGTCTTCAAAACTTTAGCCATAGTTTACATCAGAACATCCCTCCAGAGTACACTGTAATATTGACAACATGACTAAGCAATTTGACTGTCTTATCCGTAGACAATGATACAAGGACTTGTCATTCTGATGGCACTGACATGTTCATTGAAACAGATATTTACTTTTGAGAGATGAACTAAGGATTTTGAGCAAGAGACTGGCTTTTGCATGTAATCCATGGTGTTTTGCTATTTGAACGCATTGTTTTGAGAAATGCACTTACTGCTTTGCAAATTTCAATTCTGATCTGAGAAATGTACCAAAGCGACAGAGAAAAACTAAAATTTAGCATAGTGCAGGCTTAACCCAAGGTATAGCAGGTACAGCCCAGAGTGTGGATGGCATGCTGTGGGTTTTTTATTGCATGCATCCTGAAGCGAGGAGGTGCTGGCTGCAGAACGCCAATCTCCACGCAGGTCCACCCGCATGCCTGGTAACCATTGAGTAGGGCATGTCATTCTTATCCCCCTTCATCAATGAGGGAGTAAACCATAAGAAATTGTTCAAATTGTCATTTGTTTTAAATTATTTCAAACAGTTTGGCAATATTGAACAATTGACTTGATGTATTGGTAGGTGAGTTAAATATATCTAGACAGACAGACAGACAGACAGACAGACAGACAGACAGACAGACAGACAGACAGATAGACAGATAGACAGATAGATAGATAGATAGATAGATAGATAGATAGATAGATAGATAGATAGATAGATAGCAACCCTGTCTCGTCAAAATTACGTTCCCAGAGAACTATTCGGCATTCTCAATTACGTTTGTCATAAAACGTATTTTGTCCGCGATTACGTTTTATTGAACGTATTGCAAATACGTTCGTCCTCAGCCTATTTTTTGCCATTCATTAACCTCTAGGATTATGTTTGGTTGAAACGTATCCCAGATAGGTTAAATGTCAACGTATAGCACATTATTGTCATTAAGGCATATCTTCCTTTCAGGGAACGTTTCATTTAACGTATTTTGTCTGAAAAATGTATCTTGGCCGTGAATACGTTTTATTGAACATATCGCAAATACGTTCGTTGTCAGCCTATTGTTTTGCCATTTATTAACCTCTAGGATTAGTATCCTAGATAGGTTAAATGTCAACGTATAGCACATTATTGTCATTAAGGCATATCTCCCTTTCAGGGAACGTTTCATTTAACGTATTTTGTCTGAAAAACGTATCTTGGCTGTGGATACGTGTTATTGAACATATCGCAAATACGTTCGTTGTCAACCTATTTTTTGCCATTCATTTACCTCTAGGATTATGTTTGGTTGAAACGTATTCCAAATATGTTAAATGTCAACGTATAGCACATTATTGTCATTAAGGCATATTTCCCTTTCGGGAAACGTTTCATTTAACGTTATTTTGTCCCTGATTACGTCTTATTGAACATATTGCAAATAGGTTCGTTCTCAACATTTTTGTTGTTATTTATTTAAGCTACCTCTTGGATTACAGGCTACATTTAATTGAAACGTATCCTTAATAGGCTACGTTAAATTTCGATAAGACATTATTGTCAGCATGTAGGCATAGGTCTACCTCTCGGGGAAGCGTACGTTTGATTGTAATGTTAATAGTCCAACGTTATATCAACATGTCACAAGAGGATAAATTAGCTGCTGACGGGGTAACTGTAGGAGCGGGGGTTGCTTTGTTGATTTCTTTATCTAGGGCTATAGCTGTGGTCAAAGCGGGAAGTGTGCGTTGTCTGGGCGGCTGCCTGAACTGAGCTGCAGGAAATTATGTTCACACGTTTCTTCATTCATTCATGAAGGCTATACCGGTGAACGGTGACGTCAGACTCACGCCCACCTACAAACCAATCAATGTCCAGTATCAGCCTGTCCTCTCGGAAAAGACGACCACGTAGGTGGTTTGTTCCGCCACAGATTACGACCCATTGGAATTTATCCAAAACGAGCGAACGAGGCCCTCTACATGTGCGGGGAACCCTTTCTCATCAAAATTACGTTCCCAGAGAACTATTCGGCATTCTCAATTACATTTGTCTAAAAAACGTTTTTTGTCCGTGATTACGTTTTATTGAACATATTGTAATGACCTCACCGGTGACATAACGATGTCGAGTCATTAGTAATTGAAGGAACTTTTAATGGACCAAAACCAGGTCACTGAAACCCGTAACCAACGGCAGAAATCCCACCCAAAACAAACCCCGGTTACCCCGGCAACCCCCAACACGGTCTCACTCACGTGCAGGCCCCCACCCTCGTGTTCTTCCAAGGCCCTCCCCCAGCTGACCTAATGATTCGCCCTCACACTGATTGACAAGAAGAACATTACAATACATGCACACAGAACAACTGGCATAACGGACAACGAAATACAATGCAACACATAACACACAAACAATTTAATTGTCCCAGGGTCGCTACAATATCGTAAATACGAATTCGTTCTCAGCCTATTTTTGCCATTTATTTACCGGGTTACTATGGCAGAATAAAGAATAACTTCATGCATTATCATTCAACTTGAACATGTGTTTTTACAGTATAGAGTGGTGGAGAGGGATGACGTATGTTGGCAAACCCGGAAGTGAGCGTCGCCCTCGGTTCCCTTGACAAAAAGCCAACGGGTTTTCCATTGGATTTTGGATTATTGCAGAAAAATCCTCAACTCCTCAAAAACGGAAAATAAATAAATCAATAAAAATAACCGTGCTCCAAAGAACGAAGTGTAAACCAATGCATTCTGAATGGGAGTGTTTCTCAGATTTTTCCATGCTACACAACGAAATGTAAACCCATGCAAATAAAGACTTCATGGTCATAATAATAATTTAAATATCATTAATCTACTACTGAGTGTGTAGGGAGGTATTCTATTTTTTTCAACGGGGCTGAATCCAGTCACTTGACCGTCATGGTTGCTATGGTGGTTGCTATCGACCGCCCCCTCTAATAACTCTAAAAACCACGCGGCAAAGGAGCTGCCGTCAATTGGGTTGTTTTTGTCGTAAACTAGGGTCCGATGGTTGAAAAATAGACAGTTATTCCAAGGTATCCTTAAAAGGCAGCTTTGATGTGTTTATTTTCTGCAGTTTAGACTTCTTCTATAACTTTTTTTTGAAAGCAAAACACCAAGCTCATTGATTTAACGAGGGAGGGTTATTTGAAACAATTTATTCAATAAATATTTGTGAGAGGTCATTCCTTCTCCTGATTTTACTTCCTATTTATGTCTAGGGTAAACCCCTACTGTCCACAAGCATCCCCCCCCTCCCCATATGGATTTGGAGAATTGTTGCCACGTCCCAGTGGTGGAGGTATATATATGAAAGAGGGCATTCAATTATAGCCTACTACAATGATCAATTAGGAGGCCGAAGCCCTAAAGGAAGTGATGCAATAGGTGACTGAGTCGACAACATTTAAGTAAGCTGTATAGCGTCTCTTATATATCAAAGGGGGTCTCAAAGGACGCATATGCTTCAACCTGTGGCTCCAGCACTACAGGAAATGACTCAGCAAGTGCTCCATCTCGTTGCAACTCACCCAGCGGCTCGCTTGCAAGATTTTGGCCTGAAGTTCTTCCCAGACCTACACCCTAGCCATCCAACATGCATATCTGAGAATCAGGCCTCTCTTTAATAATGACTTCAAAAACGTGGGTAACCAGGGTTTGTTTTGGGTGGGATTTCTGCCGTTGGTTACGGGTTTCAGTGACCTGGTTTTGGTCCATTAAAAGTTCCTTCAATTACTAATGACTCGACATCGTTATGTCACCGGCGAGGTCATTACAATATGTTCAATAAAACGTAATCACGGACAAAATACGTTTTTTAGACAAACGTAATTGAGAATGCCGAATAGTTCTCTGGGAACGTAATTTTGATGAGAAAGGGTTCCCCGCACATGTAGAGGGCCTCGTTCGCTCGTTTTGGATAAATTCCAATGGGTCGTAATCTGTGGCGGAACAAACCACCTACGTGGTCGTATTTTCCGAGAGGACAGGCTGATACTGGACATTGATTGGTTTGTAGGTGGGCGTGAGTCTGACGTCACCGTTCACCGGTATAGCCTTCATGAATGAATGAAGAAACGTGTGAACATAATTTCCTGCAGCTCAGTTCAGGCAGCCGCCCAGACAACGCACACTTCCCGCTTTGACCACAGCTATAGCCCTAGATAAAGAAATCAACAAAGCAACCCCCGCTCCTACAGTTACCCCGTCAGCAGCTAATTTCTCCTCTTGTGACATGTTGATATAACGTTGGACTATTAACATTACAATCAAACGTACGCTTCCCCGAGAGGTAGACCTATGCCTATATGCTGACAATAATGTATTATCGAAATTTAACGAAGCCTATTAAGGATACGTTTCAATTAAATGTAGCCTGTAATCCAAGAGGTAGCTTAAATAAATAACAACAAAAATGTTGAGAACGAACCTATTTGCAATATGTTCAATAAGACGTAATCAGGGACAAAATAACGTTAAATGAAACGTTTCCCGAAAGGGAAATATGCCTTAATGACAATAATGTGCTATACGTTGACATTTAACATATTTGGAATACGTTTCAACCAAACATAATCCTAGAGGTAAATGAATGGCAAAAAATAGGTTGACAACGAACGTATTTGCGATATGTTCAATAACACGTATCCACAGCCAAGACACGTTTTTCAGACAAAATACGTTAAATGAAACGTTCCCTGAAAGGGAGATATGCCTTAATGACAATAATGTGCTATACGTTGACATTTAACCTATCTGGGATACTAATCCTAGAGGTTAATAAATGGCAAAACAATAGGCTGACAACGAACGTATTTGCGATATGTTCAATAAAACGTATTCACGGCCAAGATACATTTTTCAGACAAAATATGTTAAATGAAACGTTCCCTGAAAGGAAGATATGCCTTAATGACAATAATGTGCTATACGTTGACATCTAACCTATCTGGGATACGTTTCAACCAAACATAATCCTAGAGGTTAATGAATGGCAAAAAATAGGCTGAGGACGAACGTATTTGCAATACGTTCAATAAAACGTAATCGCGGACAAAATACGTTTTATGACAAACGTAATTGAGAATGCCGAATAGTTCTATGGGAACGTAATTTTGACGAGACAGGGTTGTAGATAGATAGATAGATAATAATAATAATAATAATAATAATAATAATAATAATAATACATTTTATTTATAATGCACTTTATGAAGAATCTATTTTAGATAGATAGATAGATAGATAGATAGATAGATAGATAGATAGATAGATAGATAGATAGATAGATAGATAGATAGATAGATAGATAGATAGATAGATAGATAGATAGATAGATAGATAGATAGATAGATAGATAGATAGATAGATAGATAGATAGATAGATAGATAGATAGATAGATAGATAGATAGATAGATAGATAGATGCATAGAAGATCACATTTTTAACAGTGCTGCCCTAACATGGCACCAGTGGCGGTTTTAGACATTCTACGTCTAACTGGACGTAGAACCGCCACTGCATGGCACTCATCATTAAACTCTATAATAAGCTGTTGGAGTCATGTGACATGGAGAGAGATACCAACGTAGGGTAAGAAGAGCACATGGCAGTGTGAGCACGCTCAAAGCCAAACCACGTCTCTCTGATGAGGAGGAGGACCAATAGAGATGGAGCCTCTGTAGCACAGCTGTTCTGGACGGGATGGATAACTTCCACGTGGAGGCAGATATTGTGAACACGCCCACCGTACAGACAGTCGGACGCAGACGGACAGGCGCTCCCCCCTGCCAGACTGCGGGACCCTTTGCTTTTCTCTTGCAGTATACTAGAGTCGGTAACATCATCCACATGGTCTCATCATAAGACAGTGTGCTTACTCGTTTCTGTCTGCAACAAATCCATGCGCTGGTCAAAAGGCCAACAGTCAAGGGCAGCATCATTAATCAGCTGGATGCACTTGTTAGGGAGCTCGGAGAAAAAAACGTTGACCGGAGGTAATTAGAGATGAGTTATTATCAAGACATGATATTATAGAAAATATACCGTGGAACCCAAAAAGATAGGTGTAATGTCTGGTGGGGTGGAGGTGAGCTGTGCAAAGTGAGTTATGTGTCTGTCAGGATAGTGTGGATGGGGAATATAGTGTGATGTTTTTGGGAGGCGGTTTGCTGAAAGGTTCCGGGTTCGATCCCAAATGCAATCTACCTGCACTCATCCTTGAGCAAGATCCCTCACCCTACCTGCTCCTCTGATTCATGTGGATCTGTATTCATCGTACGTCCTGATGGATTTAAGCATCCGATTAATGAATCAATATTAAATTTTTTCCACATTGGGGTACCCTCATAATAGCTCAGTAATTTCAAAATCTATAAATAAATACTACTGGTGACCCGACATAACAATTTAACAGATGATACTTAACATTTCATTGACTTTTCCATCAAAATGTTCAATCTCATTGCATTTAATTGTCCTAGTACATTCCCTGCTAAGTATACATTTTACAACAGCACAGGAATCTCCATTACACAAGTAGAGTAGCCTGGTGCTGCGATGGGCCGTTTTCATCTTCGAATGACTGAATGAATATATGAATTAATGAATAATCCCAAGGTGAGTTAGATGGCATCAAACGGAATTTGGTTTCCGCCGCGATGTGAGTCCCCTGCTGGGATTTATCACTTCAAACACAGTCAGGTGACGTGTAGAGGATCCATACGCATCCTACTGCTGCTGTCATTCGAGAGTGCTCGTTGTGACCTCAATCACTCTTCAATAAAACTCATACGAATGCAATCCTCATAATCCTCCATATAAACCAGGTCAAGATATGAAGGTGCAATGCATGGTGGGCAAGCCTTCTCCTCAGACTCACTCATTTAAATTTGCAAGGGTAGATGTCCCAGAAACGTAACGCCATAATTTGCTGCGTGGAAACCACAGCACGTCTTTGGTTTTTGATGAACAATGCGAACGGTGGGGACATTACTAAATCCTTACTTAATTACTTAAATCCTTAATTACGAAATCCTCATCATTGGTCCTGACACCCTCACTCACTCCACTCTGAACTTCACCCTTAACATTGACGGCTCCACCATCACCCCCTCCACCAAAATCCGTAACCTTGGAGTTATCCTGGACTCTCACTCTCTCCTTCCTCCCCCATGTTAACCATATTACCAAAGCCCCAACCTGTCAACTACCGCTGCTGCGACACTCATCCACGCTTTCATTTCATCCAGGCTTGACTACTGCAATGGTCTTCTCTACGGCACCACCAACAAAGTCCTCAAAAAACGTCAATATGTCCAGAACTCAGCTGCACGCCTCCTCACTGGTACCCGCTCCAGAGAACACATCACACCTGTCCTCCCTGAACTCCATTGGCTTCCAATTAAACACAGAATCAACTACAAAATTGTACTCGTCACCTACAAGGCCCTCAACAGCCCCTACCTTGCCGACCTCCTCCATCACCACGCCCCCTCCCGATTCCTCAGGTCCAATTCTGCCAACCTGCTACAAGTTCCACGGACTGAGCGACGGACTTGGGGTGATCGGGCCATCTCAGTTGCTGCCCCCACCCTTTGTAATTCACTCCCCTCCCACATCAAAGTCTCTCCAACCCTCTCTTCTTTCAAATCTGCCCTCAAAACATACCTTTTCACACTAGCCTTCCCCACCTAACTCCCACCTTATTCTTCATGTTTAACCTCTGTTTTTCTTTTATTCCTAGTCTGTCTTACATAGTTTTGATAGGGCAATATGTAAAGCGTCTTAGAGTACCATATTAAGCGCTATATCAATTTAATTTATTATTATTATTATTATTACTAGCGTAGTGGGATGTATTAAATGCCAGTCAATCTTTAGTTAATTTTTTGGATGTTGTGTGCGAAGATATAGTTGAAACCTCATTAGGTTCAACAGTATTGAACTGTTGATGGAAATTAAAACATTATAATGGAAATGTGTTTGATCCAACTTTAACTCACAGGTTTGAATATATTAACTACCTTAAGCTACCCTGATTCAAAACACTGATTGTTCACCAGGTTTAGGCGATGTGATGAATAGCATAAAATGAACAGTGTATCAATCAGCAGCTACTTGCTATGTCTATTTGTTTGCTGTGGCTCCCAATAAGATGACTTAAATATTTTTCCCGCTGCGCTTTCACTTTGAGTGACGAAAAGATGTCAACAAGGTTATGTACAGTTCACCTTTTTTTCTGCTCAAGTTATGAGATCAGGTGAATATTATTATTATTTTTGTATTGCATGTAATATGAATGTCGGGAGTAATTTTTTTCTAAAGCGCGCATGCAATTTGTAGCTGGTGTGCGCGCTTTAGTAAGTCGTGCGCACGCTTTAGTAAGTCGCTTGCGCTCTTGAAGCAAATCGCACTCACGCTTTAATAAGTTGCCTACAGAATTTGAGTAAATTGCACGCACGCTTTTCTAAAAGGCGTGTGGTCTTGCCACACAAGTTTTGTACATTCTTCCGACAGCACCATGTAAGGAAGCGAAATGCATTCAATGTAAAAAAAAATCATGCTGTTTTTCTGAATTAACAAGATCGGCCTACCTTAAAATCCCTTGTTGGAAAGGTTGCTGGCATGAATAGAAAGGCGCTGTCACAGAAACCCATGAACAGATTTACTGTCAAGGAACAGAACTGTAATGCATATCATCATCCACGTTCTAACAGCGTGGTCCTAGCCTGAGGGGACGGGAGGGGGGGCGCGGGACTGTGTGTGCGGAGCAAGGTGTTGGTGTTGGTGTGCGATTTGATGTGATCATTAAATTGTATCATCGACATATCTTAATGTCTTGGAAAGTCTAATTGTGGTTGTTACTTTTAGGTGTGAGACAGTGGGATATAATTAGTTTTTTTGTTTTGTTAAAAAAATGTAATAAGTGCCTCTGTAATCAACTCAATTCAAGTCGGTATGCCTCCTTATTTATAATGGCTTTCACAGTGCCTTTGATGCTCCATAATCAAGAGGAAAAGGCAGGAGTCCATGTGAAAAGCACAAATAATAAATAGATGAAAGGAAAAAAAGCACTTGCGATAGAGTTAATTTCTTAACGTATTAATTATAAATTTCCACCACAGGTGAGCTACATTTCTCTTTTGGCAATCTAATGGGGTACAAAGTAAAAACATTGTATTATATTAATGTTAGTTGAATAATATGCCTTGTATCACACTAATGAGTCTATCCATGGGGCCCCTTGGATACCATAACTGTAATGGACGGTGTTTCCAGATAGTAAATATATTAGGATAAGTGGAGACTCAGGCCTGGATCATGGTGACTTTGGGCCGGCTGTTTAGACAGGATGGATGGGCTGGTTCCTGGCTAGTTTGGCAGTTTTATTAGGGTTAACAAATGGCTTTTCCTATCACCTATCACAGAGCTTGTTTTAACTTAAATTTAACTGGAGGCTCAGCAAAACTCAACATTACGCACAATGGCACAAACACACACACACACACACCCACACACACACACACACAAACAGCCGCACACACACACACACACACACACACACACACACACACACACACACACACACACACACACACACACACACACACACACACACACACTGGCATGCTTGCAAGCACACATTCATCCACACAAATACACACACACACACGCATATTTATTCATATGGAATATACAGTAGCATTATTGTTGCGTCTTGTTTCTTCCCCATTACCCTAAAAATAGCACAAACAAACAATGCAAAGTCCTTGTATGTGATGGCTTCCTCTGCATGAAAATAAAACACCTTCTGATTTTGATTCCTTCTGAGCAAGAGGTTGGAAACGACATAGAGATGATGATAGAACATGCAGACCTCATCTCCTCCTAGCAACAAGAACCACAGATGACAAACTGTTGAACCGAAACCCCTGCTTGGTCATGCTGGTGATTGATGATCGCTATTAAAGTGCATATTCTATGTGGATTATGTTTCATGGTAAAACTAGAAGCTACGCTCTCTATATATATATATATATTCGAGTACATCGAATTAAAGAAGAGAAAAAATAAGAAATAAGTCTGGTGCATTGATATACCGGACAAGTTGAGATCATAGCAAATGCTAAATAAAAATTATCAATTTGTGTTGGTTGTCTGTTTGTCAGTGGTGTAAACAACATGGCTAGTCAGGGTTGAATGAACAACTGCCTTTCATGAACTCTCCCATACAGGCCCAGTGGTATTAATTAAACAAAGAAAACAGCCTTCTTGTTAGCTCAAACTATCTTTACTTTGGTGGGTTCCATACAAAAGGATTATGTACAAGTAAAGAAGGAAGAGGGGAGAAGGTGAGTCAGCCACCATGAAATTTTTATTTTATTTTTTATAGGTATTACTAGTACTATGTACTGTACTATATTACTGTACTTTACAGCATTCACTGTCTTCTGAACTCCTTCCCCACCACTTGATTGATGTTCTGCGTTACTTTTGTAACAACTGCTACAGGTAAAAGCAATTATTTCCGAGAGATAGAGTGTTCTGTTAGCGCTCCTTTACGAGCTGGAAATGCCAGGGACGGTCAGACTTCCACAGACTGTATACTGTTGTTTGGTTTATTGTTACCAAAAGATCCAATGTTTTGCTATTATACATTTTATCTGAATTAATTTTATGTTTTTTTTTTTTTTGTCATTTCGACCATTTTTTATCATTTTAATGTTTTGTGTGGATGTTGGTGCTAAACCTAGCTTATTTATTAACAACAAATGATGATATGTGATGATAAAATGTAATGGCAAAACACTTTTTTCTTAAAAATGTTATCTCCTTTTAGACTTTCCAATAAAAAGAACATAAACTGACTATCGTATTCACATAATGAGAACATCGAGGGATAATTGGAGCAAGAAAGGCTCAATTAAAAAAAAAACAATAACACTTCTTCTCCAAGTCTTCAATTTCATTCTGCATAATCACTTGCTTCAGCCTTCGCTCCTGTACAAAATGATACCAAAAAAAACGAATCAATAATTCATAGCTATTCCATACAGCACCCCGGATACAAGGACCTAATTAACCTTAATTTATGTTGTTTACCGAAGTGACACTTCTGTATTCATAAAACCGCAGTAGGCTACTCCGAGTATGTTCTGGCTCTCCGAGGACCATTTAGATTGCGGTTCCTCGCTGGGCTGATGTTCACCCGTGCCGTTCAATCATCCCTGCAACAGCTTGCACGGATGTCAATAAGGGAACATTGTGGGTGTTAAAACAACATAGCCTCACGCTGGTGTTGAGCATGCTAATCGTGTTTAGTTCGTCCTCCTCGTCCCCCGTGTCACAACGCACCGGACGCACGGGGTCGTCGACATCGACATCGCTTGAAAAACTTTTAAGTGTTCACTTCTTGCGCCTGCGGTGATCTTTTCCCCCTCCTCCATGGTGATTTCGTTGGCGACTAGCATCTGGTTGTTCTTAAGTGATTCATTACGGGGTAATCCGACGTGTTGTGTTTGCCAACAAATGGGACGGCATGGGGGAAACAACAGGTAACAATGTGACAAGTTGTACCCGACCATGTGAGTCAACTCAAGGTTGAGTCTCTTGTGTGTGCAGTTCAAACACGACAACCATGCTTTCCTCATAAGAAAATCATGCCATCCTTTCATAGAAAATCTATGGAAACAATGAAAAGGTGTGTCACCCTTTTTGGTTACGCCAATAACACACACATTGACCCTAAACATCACAAATTTGCCTACAACTGCATTGGTTTGTGCTGTAAAGGTGGATAGGCCTACTTATTTACATATAGGCCGGGACAATTATATTATCTTTCTTTCTAGAAAAGGCAAAGCAATTTGACAGACATTATTGAGTGAAATGTGCTGCAAGACGATCCATTTCCAGTTGACTGCACCTGCCTCTGTATGAGCCAATTTAGATATCAGACCACTTATTTCAAAACCAATCAGGTCATCTTTACTGTGATCAGAATCCATCAAGCAAAAACTGCTGAAACGCTGAAATGCAACACTTCTGAATAAGATAAGATAAGATAAGATAGTCCTTTATTAATCCCCTTGGGAGAAATTCACAGGTGACCAGCAGCACAGTGGGAAAAGAGAAGTGCGAAAAAACAGTATATATACAATACATTTACTAATTGAAAATAAATTATAGTACAAAACTATTTTAATAAGATTAAGATAAAACAAACATACTATATACATGTAACTCTCCGTTTGTAGGTGACCTGTGTGTTAAGTAAATAAATAAATAAATAAATAAATAAGTACGATGAAATATGAGGTATAATATAAAAATAAGTATAAATATAAATATAAATGTGCCAAATGTGCAGGGACCCTGAAGTAATCGAAAAATTTAGTAAATAAATAACAAATAACAAGGTTAACAATAGGTGCAGTCCTTAGGTGTGCGGTTTAGTCCTTAAACAGGTCTGGATAAAAGAGCTGTTGGGGCTTTGGGGACGTTGGGAGCGGGGGGTTGAGGTGTTATAAAGTCTGATAGCTGATGGGATGAAAGAGCCCCCCAAGCGCTTTGAGGCACGTGGCTGAGAGAGTCTGTGGCTGAATGTGCTCCTGAGTTGCCTCAGCTCAGCGTAGAGAGGGTGAGAGGGATTGTCCATGATTGCCTGCAGCTTCCCCCTCATCCTCCTCTCTTTCACAGCCTCCACACAGTCCAGCTTCATCCCCACCACAGAGCTCGCCTTCCTCACCAGCTTATTCATCTTGCTGGCACCACCGCTCCCGATGCCTCCTCCCCAGCACACTACAGCAAAGAAGGTGGCACTGGCTACCACAGACTGGTAGAACATCTGTTGTAGCCTAGTGCACACCTTGAAAGACCTGAGCCTCCTCAGGAAGAACAGCCTACTCTGTCCCTTCCTGTAGAGGGCCTCAGTGTTGTCTGACCAGTCTAATTTATTGTTCAGGTGCACCCCAAGGAACTTGTAGGTGTCCACCATCTCCACCTCCTCCCCGTTTATGTAAACAGGTATTGGGGTGCTCTTTCTGCGCCGGAAGTCCACCACCAGCTCCTTGGTTTTCCCGGTGTTGAGCTGAAGGTGGTTCCCGTCACACCATCCCACAAAGTTCTCAACTAGTTCCCTATACTCTTCCTCCCTATTGTCTGTGATGCATCCAACAATGGAGGAGTCGTCAGAGAACTTCTGCAGATGGCATGCTCGGGAGTTGTAGCAGAAATCCGAGGTGTAGAGGGAGAACAAAAACGGTGAAAGTACAGTTCCCTGGGGTGTGCCGGTGTTGGTGGTCACCACGTCTGACAAGCAGTGTCGCAGCCTGACATACTGCGGCCTGTCCGTGAGGTAGTTTGAAATCCATGCCACCATGTCAGGATCCACCTTCATCACATGGAGCTTCTCCACCAGCCGGACTGGCTGGACGGTGTCGAAAGCACTGGAGAAGTCGAAGAACATGATCCTAACCATGCTCTGCGGCCTCTCCAAGTGCGTGTAAGCTCTGTGAAGCAGGCAGATGATGGCGTCCTCCACGCCGATGTCGGTCTGGTACGCAAACTGCAGTGGGTCCAGGCAGTCATGCACCAAGGGCCTAAGGTGCTCCAGGACCATCCTCTCGAAGATTTTCATGACGTGTGACGTTAGAGCCACAGGTCTGAAGTCTTTTGGAGCGCTGGGTCGTCCCTTCTTCGGGACAGGGACTACGCAGGATGTCTTCCAGAGTGTTGGCACCTTTTTCAACCTCAGGGAGAGGCCGAAAAGATGCTTGAACACTCCTGCCAGCTGCTCTGCACAAATCTTGAGCACCCTCGGGCTGATGTCGTCCGGTCCTCTGGCCTTGTATGTCCTGATCCTGGTGAGCTGCCGTCTCACGCAGCTGGTGTTGATGATGGGGTTTGTTGTTGCTGGGGTCACTGGGATAGTTGGGGGTGTGATGAGGGGATGACTGATCCCTGGGCTTGACATTGGTCCAGCCACCTTAGAAGTGAGGAAAGGGAGAGAGAGAGAGGGTGGTGCTGGGAGGGGAGGTGCAAAAGCTGCCATCCCCGGGTCTTGTGGTATAGCAGAGAGATGAGTAGTGCAGGAGGGGGAGGGGGGTGTTGGTCTGGCCCCAGTTGGTGAGTCAAATCTGTTAAAAAACAGGTTTAGCTCGTCGGCCCGTTCCTTTGTCCCTTCCTGTGATCCTCCAGCATTTTTCATGCCAGTGATGGTTCTCAACCCCGAGAACCATGGAGTTAACAAAAACGGCCAGTCCACCACCCGACTTCTTACCGCTCTGTTTGTCTCTGTCCGCCCGAACTAGCGTGAAGCCGGCTAGTTCCACAGAGCAATCCGGTATCTTCCCGTTCAGCCATGTCTCCGTCAGGCACAACACACTGCATTCCCGGTATTCGCGCTGATCGGTAATGAGGGCTGATAGTTTGTCCGTCTTGTTGGGCAGTGAGCGTACATTCCCCATGACGACCGAGGGAAGACGGGGCTTGTATCTCCACCTCCTCTCCGACTTCTTGTTCCTCACCATGGCTCCTGCTCTGGTCCCACGCCGCCTTAACTTCAACTCCCTCGGGATCCCCTTCGGGCACACCACTGGTCGATCCCGGTGCTGGAGGAGCTCGTCTCGGGAATAGACGTTGGCCCTGTGTTGTTGTTGTTTGGTGGTCGCGGTGGTCGCGGTGATCGTCACATTGTTGCACATTGTTGTTGTTGCACAACCGTTTAAGAGCCCTATTGATTTATAATTTATCTCAAGAATTAAACCTAAGTATTAACAAAGCCTAGAGTTGAAGTTCTAAAAAGTATATCTAGATAACAATTTTTAAATAAAAAGGAAATAGGAAAAGGGGGTCGGGAGCTGCTGTATCGGGCTGCCACTCGCTGCGGCGCCATGGTAACCATGGTAACGAATCGCGGGGGGAACAGTCCTGATTCTTTGGCTGTCAAGATCTCGCTCCATCCTGCTTTTTGTGCCTTTCCTTAGAACACACTGAATGCTTTATTTCAACGTGAAAATATTATTTTCTAACATTTTCTTACTTTTGAAAACTTTTGAAAGCCTCAGTCTTCTGGCTGTAATATCTTCTTGGATGTTCTTGGATGTGGAGCATCAAGAGTAACCTTCCCCGTGATGTGAATGAGCTGAACATCGCAAATCTTACAGCTACTAATAAGGACTTGTCTGCACGTATATATGGTATTTCAGAGAATGTGTTTTCCAGCTTTTTTAAAAACATTCCAGTCCACACAAAAGAAAATATAACTCCATCAACTTGAGATGGCAAAAAACGATTCAAGACACTCACAATAGCATGCCAGGGCAGTACGTGTGGCGATTCAACTCTACCTCAAACAAGACAGAAGAACATAAGGAGCATGCTCAATGATGCACTCCGTCTCAAGATTAAAACAAACACATTGTGGCGATGTAATGAGGAAATAACTATATATTACACATGTAAGCCACTGTTTGTAGGTCACATTGTTTGTAGGTCATGCTCAATGTGTGAATCAACAATTGGCTTTTTTTTTTTATAAATCAAAGCCTTTGTGATCAATGCCCTGAAACCCCATTTTGGATTGGCCATGAGTGTAAAGAATGTCATACAGGGCTTGTACAATGGATTCCATCATCAAACGTTTTGTGGGCGATACCACAATTTCCAGGACCGAAAATAGTCATACAACTTTAAAATCCTGCATAATGAATGAAACGTAATTCTGTCACCTCTCACTTAAGACACGTTCTGGCAGTATCAAAGAAATGCAACATCTTACTATAATAAAAAAAAAAATTCATGATTAATTACAAATAAAAACAAAGGATACCAACAAAATAACATCAAGCTGTTCGTAGGCTCCGATAATGGAGGCGTGATGTCACTATGATGTGACGTCACGATGTAAAAGCCAAACACGTGAGGAGGAGGCTTGAATCTCTGCGCTGAGAACATCTACACCACCAACCTCCTCATGGGACGCCACCCCCCTGTCCCCCCCTTCAACCATGATGTCACTCATGGCCGTGGTCAGAGCGTTCAGGTTTTTCTCTCTTTTTTTTTAATTTAAACGCATTAAATATTTAATTGGTGAACATGTTGCAGAGATCACAGTAGCACTCACAAAGGACCGAGTTGAATATGCAGTGCTCTTATCAATATTTCAGTGCTGCACTTCCCCCCGACCACGCTGTTGACTCACACCAGGAACCTGGAGCTTATCTTGGCCAGAATTACAAATATTTTGCCTGCAATATTTATTCTTGTTTTAATAATTAAATGTAAAAACTGCATCGCAAGCACCATATTGCAGACTAGTTGATTTCAATTGGAGCCGGTAAGTGTATTTGATTAGTGGCCAAAAACACCCACACCCACACCCACACACACACACACACACACACACACACACACACACACACACACACACACAAAGGGTAGAATCTTCAGTGATCGATATTGCTGAGGAGAGCACCAGCCCTGTGATCACCTACAATTAGAATTTGAAAGTTAGAATAACTTCAGGATCTACACTCAACCTCAAAGCATCACATATCAATTCCTGAGTTATATTCATGTTTCTGTGTGCTTGATTGTGGTACACATAAAACAGGCCAGCGCCCGACTGCCTATTCAATAATGTTCCTATGACAACAATTATTTGATGAATTGGGATGCAAAGCGGCCCCAAAGAATCCCATTAAATACAACCTGCCTGCTGTGTTCATCTCCGTACTAATCCGTGCTCTCCATATTAAAGTCATATCACATTTGTTTAAAACCATGAATACATTTCACTGCAGTTTAAATCCACCAACACCTCCAGCCCAAAGCGCATCTGTAAGGTTCTCTTTTCCCCGTGGTATGGACGAATTCATCAATAAAGCAATTGTTCAAGCCCCCCAACCCCCCCCCCCCCCCCCCGGCTGGTCCGAGTGGTGCACTGTAAAACATATGAGCAGCAGCAGCATAAACAGACAGTGGATAGATCGAGAGGGGTCCCAGAGGCAACAGGAAGAGAGTTCTTAGCAATAACAACACAATCAATCAAGCGCCGCCACGCGCCACACAATCACGTGCACATATGTCATCGAGATGGGTTTTCACCACCACGTCCGTCCGTCCCTACGCACTCTATCGCTCTCTATCTCACATCTGATGGTGATGTTGCCGGCTGGTTTCATCAGAGCCTATGTATTAAAATGCCCGTCAAAAAGTTTATTATGTTTTCGCAATCACCTCCAATATGCGCTGTGCGATGATTTTGTGCACGGTAGTAAAGGAAAATGTAAAAAAAGAAGAGGATTAACATATTGATATTTTCCACTCACACCTTTTTATTTAATTCTGGAGTGTTAAGTTTGCTCATAGCTTTGGCTTGCTCATTATTGAATCAATGCAACAGCCACAGCAGGACAAGCATGGGCACTGGGCAGCTAGATTAGCCCTCCATCGAAAGACTAGATTAGGCAACTCCAAAGTCGAGAACGAAATAGAGAAAGAACCGAGTGTCGTCACCACGCTTCCACTGGCCTTTGTATTGTTTCCTGAAGGTGAGGACCTACAACAGCCTTTAGTGTATCCGGTCCGGATTGACTCTAGAACAATCCCCCAGAGGAACCTCAGGGCCAATAGCTGTCAATCATTTTTCACCCATTTCTTAAAAACAAAATCTCTACCCCTCAAATGCAGGGCCGCTGCTAGCCATTTGGGTGCCCTAGGCATGATTGCTTGATGATCAGGGTGAGGGAGTCAAATTAAATGATTAGTTGTATTATTTTGAGCAAATATGCATATCTTTGAATTGCCTTATGGCTATAATGGTTTAATCAATGATGCCAAATCGAGTTAAAGGGGTAGTTCGGAATTTTGGACATAGGGCCTGATTCCGAAGTGAGCATTGGTATTCTATATCACTGGAGACAGTTTTCAACACATTTCATTCAGTCCTTCTAGTTGCAGAGAGAATGGGAGAAGTTGCCGCTCGTGCTAGGCTAGCGCACGTCAACGGGCAATGCTAGCCTGCTATTAAAAACAGTCTTACCCACTCCACAGTACACCCGAGGTAAATCAATTATAACGACAGACTATAAATCTAAATGTCTGTTTATAGAATAATGTTAGAAATAAAACCAACCTTGCATTGCATTGCATTTTGAGGGAATTACGGGGTCTCAGCAGCAGTGTTTATATTCCTGTACATAGGCTACGGCAGCGGCGGAATGATACCTAGGTTACCTGCCGCTGTCATTGCTACAAACGCAGAGTATAGTGAACGAAGGAATTTTACAAGCGTATTAAATTAACAAGATATGGCGACGTTTGGAGGAGTTAGCGATGCATCTGCTTTTGAAGACGATTATGAGGAATTTGTTGTATCCAACGAACCGTACATGTACGAGCCGGTGTTTTGATGTCAAAGCCAGCAGCAACAAGCCACAGTTGAGTCCTTTCTGGATCTCGCACTGGAAATTGGTGGAAACTTTGTGGTGCCCATCTGTATCGTTTATTTCTACAATTTCTAAAAGCACACTGAACCATCATGTTGCCTAGTCGTTCAATTGCGCTTCTGTCCCACGCTTCTCTGTTTACGTTCTTCTGTCGTGATTCGGTTACAAACCTAACCAGCGCATAGTAGAATTCCGCTTCTGCTGAGAAAGTAGTCCCTCGATGATTCATGCGATGCAAGGTTAGTTTTATTTCTAACATTATTCTATCAACACAGACATTTCAATCTATAGTCTGGCGTTATAATTGATTTACCTCGGGTGTACTGTGGAGTGGGTAAGACTGTTTTTAATAGCAGGCTAGCATTGCCCCTTGACGTGCGCTAGCCTAGCACGAGCGAACTCTGCAACTAGAAGGACTGAATGAAATGTGTTGAAAAATGTCTCCAGTGATATAGAATACCAATGCTCACTTCGGAATCAGGCCCTATGTCCAAAATTCCGAACTACCCCTTTAAATTCTGCTTCATCTTAAATTTAAATAATTCAGCATTAGGATTATTATGATGGTGATCATAACCTTGGGGCCCTTCACTCAGTGTGCGATGTGTGGGGTGGGAGCGGCAGCCCTGCTCAAACAGATCCCTGTGATTCAGATTTGACGTTTTTATTTATTTTGTTGATCACTTACATACTTTGTATTACTGCAGTATACTGCAGTATAGTGGGTGTTTCCCTTGTATGATTGACACCAATTAATCCCCATAGACACCCTCTGCCTGACTGTCATGTGTAATTAGAGCAAATCATCTACACCCGTACAGTGGAGGGGGAATAGCAGCAGGACCACAAGGCTTTATCTGCCCCACCACAGAGAACCAACAAACCCTATGCTGTTGCTGCTATGTGACCTGCTCCACATTCACAGCTCTGTTTCCTCAACTCTGCCTCTTCTCGGGGTCCTGTGTCAAACCACAACCAGCTATGTTTAACCAAAAAGTGTATCTCCAATGTCTAGAGCATGTCAAGGAGATGGCTAGGTCTTTCATCCTCCCTTGATGCTAAACGATGGGAGCCGTCTATCTCCAATATTGTTATTGGATGCATGCTAAATAAGGCTGACTTGTATGTGTTTATGGGTTGCGATGTGCCAACCACGGTTTATGATATAAACCTTTGTTTATGTTAAATTGTTGTAGTTTTCCTTAACCACATTGTGTATTTCTATCTTTTACGTGCGCCAAATGGCAGACAAAATAAGACACCATCGTAGACTTGCTCTCTGTAATAAAATATGTATATTTGCAGTTATATATCACGCCTCTCTTGGTGATTTCCACACTTTAGCTGGATTTGTCTATGTGTACTGTTGGTTCATGGTTCATGGTTCATGGTTACTTCCACTCAAACCATATTTGATTGAAGATACTTTGTAACATTATAGTATACAACAGAGAAAACAGGAAGTAATGATAACATGACGTAAGATAAGTGATACACAAGGAAAGAAAACGGTTGACTTTTAAAGAAGCTTTCTTTAAATCAAGGGTAAGCGAAACCAGCATAAATTGGATTTCAAAATATCCAACCAAAAATTCCCAGCCTTCCCTTCAGCCCTCCCTCCACAGCAAGTCTCACGTTGCAGTGCGCTCAATGCATGACTACTAGATAGATAGATATATATTTTATCAATCCCGGGGTAAATTCAAGTATCCAGTAGCAGCCGAAAACATACATAAAAACAGTGCAGATGCAAGTGCAAAAATACAGATATAAATAAATATAAATAAATAAATAAATAAAATGTCCATTGTTGTTATCTATTGTCCTCCCTGCCTTTACTGGGAGCTGTTGTACAGTCTGATGGCCAGGGGGACGAAAGAGTTTTTTAGTCTATTAGTGGAGCTGGACTGGGACAGCAGTCGGCCACTGAAAACACTCCTCTGCCTGGTGAAGGTGTCGTGCAGAGGGTGGTGGGTGTTGTCCAGGATGGACAGCAGTTTGTCCAGGGTCCTTCTCTCTGCCACTGTCACCAGAGAGTCCAGCTCTGTGCCCACTACTGAGCCAGCACTCCTCACCAGTCTGTCCATTCGACCAGCGTCTCTCCTCCTGCTGCTTCCTCCCCAGCAAACCACAGCGTAAAAGAGCACGCTGGCCACCACAGACTGGTAAAACATCTGCAGTAGTTTTTTGCAGATGTTGAAGGAGCCCAGCCTTCTCAGGAAGTACAGACGGCTCTGCCCTTTCCTGTGTAAAGCGTCCATATTTGCTGTCCAGTCCAGCTTGTCGTCCAGCTGCAGCCCCAGATATTTATAGGTCCTGACCACCTCCACATCGACCCCCTCGATGGACACGGGTTGGAGATGTGGTTTCTTCCTTCTGAAGTCCACCACCATCTCCTTGGTCTTGGAGGAGTTCAGCTGCAGATGGTTGGACCTGCACCACCTCACAAAGTCCTCAACCAGGCTCCTGTACTCCCCCTCCTGTACTCCCTCCTGTATTCCATCCTTGATACAGCCAACTATCGCAGTGTCGTCTGAGTATTTCTGCACACGGCAGAGCCCAGAGTTATGCTGGAAGTCGGATGTATGCAAGGTGAAGAGGACGGGAGAGAGCACGGCCCCTTGTGGTGCTCCGGTGCTGCTGACCACAGTGTCTGAGGTCAGCAGACTAACGTACTGTTGTCTCTCTGTGAGGTAGTCCGTAATCCCTGTAACCAGGAGTGGGTCCACTCTCGTCTCTGTCAGCTTGTCTCTCAGCAGGAGCGGCCGGATGGTGTTGAAGGCGCTGGAGAAATCCAAGAACGTGATCCTCACAGCACCGCTCTCCCTGTCCAGATGAGAGTGGGCCCTATGGAGCAGATAGAGGATGGCATCCTCCACGCCCACCTTCTCCTGGTATCCAAACTGCAGTGGATCTTGTGCGTGGTGGACCTGGGGTCTGAGGACATGGAGCAACAGCCATTCAAAAGTCATAATGTGTGATGTCAGTGCTACTGGTCTGAAGTCACCCGGCTCCCTGGGGTGTTTTTTCTTAGGAACCGGGATGAGACATGAAGTATTCCAGAGCACTGGGACCCTCCCCAGCTGCAGGCTCAGGTTGAAGACATGCTGGAGTGGCTCCCCCAGTTCAGCAGAACAGGCTTTAAGCATCCTTGGACACACTCTGTCCGGGCCTGCTGCTTTCCTTGGATGAAGCCTCCTCAGCTCTCTGCTCACCTAATCCTTGGTGATGGTGGTGGGGAGGGGCGTTGAACTGTCCATGGGTGTGGAGGGTGGGGGTGGGGGTGGTCTGCAGTCTGAGGTGGTGGAATTGGGGGAGGTGATGGACATGGTGGGGATGTGAAGTGCACCATCGCTGGTTGTGGGAGCTGGAGTGTCAAACCTGTTAAAAAACCTGCTGTCCTTCTTCTTGCAGCCTGTGATGGTTTTCATGCCATCCCAGACCTCCCTCATGTTGATATGCTGTAGCTTCTGTTCTACCTTCCTTCTGTATTCCTCCTTCGCCTCTCTCAGGTGGACCTTGAGTTCCATCTGTATGCGCTTCAGCTCGTCTCTGTCACCATCCTTGAATGCCCTCTTCTTCCTGTTCAGGATGTCCTTGACATTACTGGTGATCCAGGGCTTGTTGTTGGGGTAGCATCGTACAGTTTTACTGCTGGAGGATGTGAGATCGTTGGGAAAAGGAACACAGACCAGCTCGCTTTAGCAATAGGTTTGTCTAGCATTGTGGACGACCTCAGTCATGTGCATGTGCACAGACAGGTAAGCCGTCCAATTCTTTCAATTAGGCCAATGACATGTTTGGTCCGGATTATTTTAGGCCTGCAACAGCCACAGTTACCATACTCTTGTCCTTCTTTTCGACAAGAACATTGGATTTATGTTTTAGTCTTGCAATGTTACGATTTTTCAGCATTTCAGCAAATATGACAAAAAACACTAAAATAATTGTCTGAAGCTCCCACTTCACTTTTTCCAGTTACTTTTAACCTGTACACCTAATGACCATGTTCTAATCAAAATATTTCCGTTACAAACACAAAATTCCAGTTGTATGTGTTCTAAGAAGAATCTTGATTCTAAATATAAACAAATCTCTCAAAATCCGGGTTTAGACTCGGCTTTGAACATCGCTGCAGTTCAAGTCATTCACTAATGTAAACTGAACAGCTTTCAGGGAAATATCGACAATAGCCCCTCCTCCATGTTGCGGAATCCTTTTTAATGGAACAGTAAAATATTCACACCCACGACTCCTAATCAACATTTCACAACTACTCTCTTGAATATTTATGTCCTTGTTGACGGCGCTGCTGTGTGGCACTCGTCTTACTTGCATATTTCCCAGTGTTTGTGTTTGATACGAGCAGCCTGAACATTCTTTATTGTTCTTCATTTTCATTACTTCTCTTTTTGGATTCAACAATATTTTATTAAATTTGATGAAGGATGCTCATCGTATTGCTCACTTTTTTTTTGTAGGCCTACATGTTATTTGACATTTTCACAAGCTAAACTGTCAATCAAGCAATTTATTAGGGAGTTTTGCCTACACTTTCTGAAGCAGAGATAATATCTTCACTAGGACTACAAGGTCCTGCCGCATTGCAATGCTTAGACGATAGCAAATTGGCATTTGATTTACGCTAGAACATAACTCAAACAAAATATTGTTAAATGTACAATATAGTTATTTATCTGAGAGGTTTCCCAATTGATCTATTCATACATGTCTTCCAATTATCAACAGCTGTGCTAGGTGGTATTTCAGATTAGTTATTTCTACATTAAAATGTGAAACTTGATGTTTTATATTGCCCCCGAATCCTCCTATAACGGCCATGCTTTCTTATTTTATGTTTTTACTAACCAATGTTTTATTCATTTTGTGGATAATGGGAGCGGGGGTGGGTGGGGGGTGACTGGGGGGCGTCGTGAGTTGAGTGAGGGCTGGCACAGTGGTGCGTTACAACGCTTAACAGTTTGCAGTGGTACCTGCTGGATGATCCAGTTTCATCTGACCTCAAAAGACTCGCACATTAGGGCAATGGGAAATGCACAAGTATTCTTCACCTGGTTTATGCCTGTGGTAGAATAGGATATTTCAGTCCCAGACTCAACATCGTTGACATATCAAGCATCACGAGTCAAAAGAATCGTATGCGTTGCATGAACCAGATTTTTCATATATGTATATTGAAAAGTAAGAAATATCATAAACATGGAACATCTCAATCCGCAATGACCTCGTTAATGTATTTTATTATTAAAAGGGTTAGTAATAATATTTATTAATTATTAAAAGTAAGAAATACTGCTATAAGAAATTAGAAATGATACTTGAGTCTGTAGCAGTTTACCTACCATGTTGTGGCATGGGATACTTGTTGTGCTTCTGAAGGCTGGGCTGCCGTCTTCCCAAACAGCCAGTGTTTATAGAACCTTGTTATTTGCTTAAATGATTAAATCGGATGCAACTGAAGCTGTGTGGCTCACAGGGCTTGTGGACCTCCGGATGAGGAGCAGAGAGAGAGAGAGAGAGAGAGAGAGAGAGAGAGAGGGGGTGGGGGGGAGGGGTCCTTCAGTTGGGCCGTACTTTGTTTTTTGCAATTACCTCAAACCTCCAGATGTTTGCTGGGTAACAAGCTCCAAAATGACTTGCAGCACACCGTTCATAGTGTACACTCTCTTTCTGTCGGTTCCGCGTCTGCTTTGGTGTTTATAGGTAGCAGAGAGTCGCAAAAGATTCTTTCTGATACACTGCCATAGTTTCTGGCAGTATCTTTGCAGAGGCAGGGGGCAAAGATCCTCCTTTTCGTGTTATATTATGGGCCATGGGTCAGAATTAATTTAGTCTTATCTCTTGTGCAGTGATGTCTGGTCAACAAACATCTTACTACTATAATAGCAGGCCTGTCGCACCAGTTACACAAGTTACTGATATGCGCATGTGCAAAGCAGCCTGCAGCTCACACACACACACAGCACGCTCAAACGCATACATACACCCAAGCACGCATACACACCGCATACACACAACGCACAAACACACACATTCGCACAAACATACATGGAAATGCACACACAGACACAGGCACACACGCATAACACACACACACACACACACACGCACGCACACACACACGCACGCGCACACACCGAAGCGACACTCGCCCAGGTAAGGTGTTATGTTTTTAAACATAAATTATCCGCCATCGACACACACGCCCAGGTAAGAACACACACGCACACACCGCAGCGACACACTCGCCCAGGTAAGACGTTATCTTTTTAAACACAACGTCTCTGCGGTTATGTTGTGGTTCTGCACCCAAAGGTGGCGCTATTGCAAAAAAATCATGAATTAGGCTTATTTCTCCTCACCAGATTGACCTGGACTCAAAATTCTTTCCGAATATTAATCTCTAGAATCAGACGCATTTATAAAACCTAAATAAATTAAACGATTAGCAAAAAAAAAAAGCTAAAAATGATAAAAAGATTCACAGGCTACGAGGATAAGCAAAAATTCACCAAAATCGCCAATAGACCAAGCCTTACAAAAATTATCGAACAGAATTTGTTTTACTTATTTCTATTTGAGAAATATTGGCAAATAAAGTCGGAGCAGTTAGCCCATTTTTCTTACATGACCATTGTGTTATTGTATAAAAAAACATACAACGATTATTAGGTGGATACCAATACCCCCCACTACTTAAAACCCAAATTGTTGTACTGCACACAAAGGGGGCGCTATTTAAATTTTTTATGAACTAATTTCTCATTGCGGGATTGACCTAGACTCAAAATTATTTCATCATATTAATCTCTAAAATCAGATGCATCTTTTTCACCTTGGTCTTCTGCTCTAAAAATGTTTACTTTTCCCAAAATTTCATAGAAAAGCCAAACGTCCAGAGTCTCAATCCATTTTGCCTATACGACCAATTTGTTATTGTATATCTACCTTACAGCTATCATTAGGTGGATACCATTAACAGTGCACATTTTTAGATCTGTACTCTTTTAAGAAAGCCCTTAATTCTCTTGTGAAATGTGTGCTTCAAGTTATCTTGATGTTGTGTGCTTATCAATCAACATTTTCACCATGTGAATGAGGCTTCATGCAGTTCAGGAATGTCAGTGGTTTAACGGGATAATGCCGTGTACTGTTGATCCTTAGGTTGAGAGTTCATAACCAGATTAGAGCAGTATGAACAAGCTCAACATGACATTCTGTCACTGCCACTCATTTAAGAAACAAAACATTGAACAGCACCTGAAATTCATCAGGCAATCTACATTCCGGCTCATTAGTTTCCAAGAATCGGACTGCCAAGACAGAGTATGGCATTAAGGGGAACTTCTTCATGAACCATTTTTACTTCATGTTATATATATTTATATTTCTTCCGTTAGTGTTTTTGAGTGAGTTTTTTGGATGTTGTGTGCTTATCAATAGACATTTTGACCGTGTGAATGAGGCTGCAGTTCAGGTTTATAAGTGGAACATCTTTCCTTAAATATGACAATCATATGTTACATTTAGATATCTTCCATTAGTGTGTTCTTGACTTTAAATTTAGCTCGTACCCCGTTAATCACCGCTTACGGTTATATTTATAACTTTGTCTTATGTTGTGTGCTATATTTTGACAGTGCGTCTGCAGTCTCCGATGAGACAGATGCACATGAATTTCAAACTGTAAATGGCTCAGTTTATTGCCAAATAATATGGCCTAATTCACACATGGAATAAGGGGTTTTCTTCCACAACTTCAGAAATACTGAGTCCTCAAATAAATTTCGGCAAAGAAAACGTATATGATATAACATATGATATGCGGTAACTGTGGTTCTATTTAATGATATACGCAATACATTATAAACGGTTTCTTATCAGTATTGTATGCTATCCTAATATGCATGTGTCCCCGCGGTAATAGACATTGCCATTGATTGTATTATGCGTTACGTGTTTAGTTTGCGTGTGTTTAAACAGAGCACACGCGCGCGCACGCATTCATTCATTCTTTTTAACACTCACTCGCGGTAAAACAATGTTTTTCACGATCAAATACTCATCAATCCTAAAAGTTATGGGCATGTACACGCCTACACGATGTCTCTGTCAAGAAAATATGTGTTTGCTGTACGGTGTTTGCAGATGCATTGATTTAAAAGTACAACTTATTACCGCTGCATCAGCTGTTCTTTCCCAAATAATTTACCAAGAATGTGCGGCTAGGTAGATGGGAGAGGCAAAGTGTATGCGCGAGGTGCACAAGCAATCCGTATGCATCGCATGCGCATGTATGCTTGCGCCCTTAAAATAGCATCTGAACAACGCGCCACTGACTTTAAACCAGGTATTTCCTGGTCAGTAGCGCAATGGTATTCAGAAACGGCAAAATACCGTTTGCGCCAGAACACGCCTCCTCCTTCCGCCGAACCGCCCCTTGGGGTGCATGATCAATCCCTAATTTACCGGCGAGTGGCGGTGGTGGGAAAAGAACGCTCTGCGCCAGTTGTAACTAGCAACGACACATGCGCCAGTGACTATGTCACTTGCGCCGGATGCAAGATATGGCCCTATGTGTTACTGTAGGCTACTGCTGCCTGTCTTGGCCAGGACACTGGAAGAGAGGTTTGATCTTAATGATGATTATTGTTTTCAACTAACCAATAGTAGTTGCCTTGCATTTTAAAATGTCAATGCACTTTTCAGCCCTGGATAACAGTAAAAGCTATTTAATAACAGATTTGCAGGTGTAACGGAACAAATAAAATGAGTATGTGTATAGTTAAATCCTGTATCATTGGGTCAAGACTTTTATTTTGATAGGTTGTTAATGTTGTATTCCGGATATCCTGCAGCAGAAAAGACGGTAACTGCTGCAGGTAGGTTGAGCATAAAACGTGTCCGCATGAAACTTTTATTAAAGTAATTCATTGATTCAGTAATTCATCAATATCATTGTCACTTATCTGTAGACGGTTGTTTAATACACTCTTCATATATTTGGCATTGTATTGTTTCTTTTATTTGAGTTTTGATTTTCGTTTGCATTTGTAATATTGTATGTATTTTGTCTAGGCGGACCAGGAAATGCTCTAAACCTGTCCTTTATGTTGCTGACCCATTGTGCAGGTAACCGATAGGTTGTTTTAGTTAAATGTATGTTTATAATCCCACTTGTGGCGTTGCTAGCATTCAATGCTAGCATTCAAAATCTAGCCGGTGTTGTGTCGAGATCTGTTTCCCCGTCGAGATGTGTTTCCCCTAGTCCCCGCCCCCGTCCGAAATGGCCCTCTGTTCCATAGGAAAGGAGGCTCACACATCTTTCAAATTCATACTGCTGACTTATTTCCCCACAACAGATAAGTGCTGTGATTTTCAGGCTGATATCATTCAATTTGACCATTTAGAACAGGGGGAACGCATCCTGACAGTCATTATCTGGGACTAGGGGAAACACATCTCGACGGGGAAACAGATCTCGACACAACACCGGTCCCGCCATTTTTACATGCAATACCGCTGGTCGCCACATGAGGGGAGGGATCACCTGTTTATGCGCGCTGTTTAGCGCAACTGTTTTAAATATATATAATAAATTATAGAGCAGAAAAGACGGTAACTGCTGCAGGCGGACCAGGAAATGCTCTAAACCTGTCCTTTATGTTGCTGACCCATTGTGCAGGCAATAAAACCGCTGCATCCAATGCTGAGCGTCCGAGTCCAATGCTTGATGGGAAACAAAACACAACGCAGGTTACAGTGGTGCTGTGATCCCGGATTCAACTGATTGGTCGCTGACCAACAACCCTTACCGGAGGGCCTGTTACCATTCCCACACTGGAGATTAACTGAGAACACTTGGGTATTGTGTTATATTTGGGGAACTGTAGAATATATGAAATGTTATGAGTGGATATTAATGTGACTGTTTTAGTGCACATCGACATTTTGTATTATTTTTTTATTACTATTTTTTTTTCTTCTCACCGTCTTTTCCATTGTCATGGCTGGCTCACGGGTTACTGGAGCTCAAGGCTTTCTGACTCCTGTTAGTGTGGGTCGGGGTAGAGGTGTGTTGGGGTTGCCTATCCCTTTCCCTCAGCTTAGTGTGTCTTTGGGTACTACTGTAGGGATGGCAGCGAGGACTCCACGTCCTGTTGTTAGTGACACACCACACGCTGCTCACACAGAACAAAATAGTTTCCCTGCGCAACATGCCCCCTGCACTTCCACTCCTTTAACTACAGAGGACCTTGTAGGCCAGATGAGTGGCATCGTGCAACACATAGGTCAACAACTAGCAGACAGCATTCTCACACACTTGGGTAGGTCTAGTCCTGCGGCGGCTTTGTCTACTCCAAGTGTACACAGTGGTAGCAACGCTCCAGCTCAGGACTCTGTGTCATCATCTCAGCTACATGTAATGAGTCAGAGGAAGGTGAGAGATCCCCCTACTTTCAGAGGTGAGAATTCAGACTCAGTTACTCTTGAAGAGTGGATTGAGCTAATGCAAACTTTCATAAAGAAGGGAGGTCTATCTATTGGAGAGCAGGGGGAAGAGATTCTCATCCATTTAAGGGGCAAGGCCAAGGATGTAGTCAAAGTAGGCATTAAATCAAGTGGCGTTGACATCAGACATAGTCCAGCTTCTATCTATAGCCTTTTAAGGAAGCATTTCAGTTGCAAGCAGTTTTCACCACTGCCTCTGCAAGACTTCTACACAACCTTCCCTGAACCACGGGAAGATCCCTTTGACTACTGGCTTCGCCTTAACTGTGCTGCTGATATTGCTGCCGAGTGTCTCCTGGAACAGGGTAAGCAGCAAGACAGCTTGTCCATTGAGGTCACACGTATGTTCATTAGGAACTGCCCAGATTCAGGTCTATTGCTCACTTTTCGTTCTAAGACCATCGACAAGTGGTCGGCTGCAGAAGTGCAAGAAGTTTTGGATGAGTACCACTCAGAGAAGGTCATCAAAGCAGCAGGGGTAGGGAAAGATGGGGCTGTTGGGGAGAAGAACGTGGCTGTGAACAGGATGGAGGTGGAGAGTAGCCTAGCTCCCCTGTGTAGCGCTCAGCCAACACCACAGTCCACATCAGCTGATCACTCTGCTCTGGAGAGGATGATTGGTATGATGGAGAAGGTTCTTATGAATACTGCTCAGTCCAGATCAGCGGATAGAAGGACAAGTGGTCTACCTCGTATTCAAGGTCTTAAAGACACACCGTGTTTAGTTTGCAAAGACCCCTCTCATTCTGCCTTGTCACACTGTAAGGATAACAGACTGTGTTTCCAGTGTTTTTCTCCTGACCATGCAAGGGACAGATGTCCACGTAGGGGACAGAGTGCAGTACCCGGTGGCCAGGCGTCAAACTAACAGATCTGCGTGTGGGGGAGGACCACGTAGATTGTGAAAGTGTGCTTCCCAATTCTAGCTTTGAGGCTTTTTCTGACTATGAATCTCTTAGTCAGTTGTACAGTAGTGATTGTTCGTCAGAGAAGACAGTTATTTTTCAGAATTTGCAGACAGTTCCCAGGTCTGATAGTTTATTTTACACATCAGTTTCAATAGTGAATGGACTCTCTTTCAAAGCGCTTATTGATAGTGGATCCATGGCGTGTACTCTTAGTGAGTCTGCTGAAGCCATGTTGTTGAAATACATTCCAGGCATTTCAAAGCAGTCAGCTCAAGATATTGTGATTGTTGGCTGTGGAGGCCATCGTGTCACTCCAACAGCAATCTATGACCTCCAAGTCAGTGTGTACGGTTATTCAATGACTGTTCCCACTTTAGTTGTCCCAGGTCAATCTGAGGATATGATTCTGGGCAGTAACGTCATCAAAAGGCTTTTGACGTGTCTGAGAGAGGCAGGTGGCAATTGGAAGCTCACGTCCATGCCCAGCAATAACCAGAGTGATGAATGCTCTCAGTTTTTGTCCCTTTTCTCCAACACTCAGAGGTGGAGAGGTGAGTCTGTGCCAGACAGAGTGGGCACTGTAAAGCTCATGAGAAGTGTGACATTAGAGCCACAAACAGAGCACCTGGTTTGGGGTAAGCTACCCGTGTCTTCAGCCTTGTCTGTGGGTAGCACAGTCATCGTTGAGCCGACCAAGTCAAGATCAAGACCTAAGCAGATAATGGTTGGCAGAGTGATCACACCGCTTTGGGGTGATGGCTCCATTCCGATGAAAGTTATAAACCCAACCAATCATAGAATAGTCCTGAGGAGAAATGCTAAGATAGCCGACGTGTCACCTTGCATTGCTGTGGAAGACCTGCCACAGCCAGAACAGATCAAGTCAAATGTGCAGTGTACGGACAGCAGCCCCTCAACTCCCTCAACTCCCAGGTCAGAGGAAGAGATGAAATGTGCCTTGTGCAGTTTGAACCTCCCTGACATCGATCTGGAGTCTTGTGAGGTGTCGGCACACTGGAAAGACAAGCTGCTCCAGACCATTGAGAGATATGAGTCAATATTCTCAAGAGACAAAATGGACTGTGGAGAAGCCAGTGACTTTGTCCATCGCATTCATCTGGCTGATGACCGACCCTTTCGTTTGCCTTACAGGCGTATACCACCAAGCCAGTATGCTAAACTAAGGACGACTCTGAACGACATGGAGGAGAAGGGAATCATTCGCAAGTCACACAGTGATTATGCATCTCCCCTCGTGCTTGTCTGGAAGAAGAATGGCGATTTAAGGATTTGTACAGATTTCAGGTGGTTGAATGCTCGGACGGTCAGAGACGCCTACCCGTTGCCTCACCAGTCTGATGTGTTGGCTGCACTGGGCGGGAACGTCTTCTTTTCCACAATGGATCTGACATCAGGCTATTACAATGTGCCTTTGCAGGAAGAGCATAAGAAATTTACAGCCTTTTCTTCTCCTTTCGGCCTGCACGAGTACAACAGACTGCCTCAGGGTCTCTCAAACAGTCCAGCCACATTCATGAGAATGATGATGTCAATCTTTGGCGATGAGAACTTCAGCAGTGTCCTGTGCTATCTGGACGATCTCATGGTGTTTGCTCCTTCCGAGTCTGTGGCCCTTCAGCGTCTTGAAATGATCTTCTCCCGTCTGTCGAGTCACAATCTGAAGCTGGCCCCAAAGAAATGCTTCTTCTTAAGACGTTCTGTTAAATTCCTTGGCCACATAATCTGTGAGAAAGGCATTGAGACGGATCGAGACAAGGTCGAGGCCATCAGCAAAATCCAGAGAGTTGATCTGATGGAGGCTGACGGGCAGACACCATGTTCAAAGAAGATCAGATCGTTCCTTGGTATGGTGATGTATTATCAACATTTTATTGAGGGATGTTCTGCGAAGGCCAAGCCACTCTTCAAGTTGACAGCAGGGTCCAGTAAGCAGACTCGTGGGAAGTTGGGGAGAAAGCCAAAAAAACGGCCGAGTGTCACTAAACTCGCCCCTACTGATTGGACACCTGCTTGTCAGCAGGCCTTTGAAGTCCTGAAGTCAGATCTGCTACAGAGTGTGACCTTAGCTCACCCAATGTTCGACCAGCCTTTCATTCTGGCTGTTGACGCGTCTTTTGACGGAGTTGGAGCAGTCCTCTCTCAAGTCCCTCCTGGTGAGGAGATAGCAAGACCGGTAGCCTTTGCCAGCAGAACGTTGTCTCGGTCACAGATGAACTACCCTGCTCATAGACTTGAATTCTTTGCACTGAAGTGGGCTGTTTGTGAAAAGTTCAGCCATTGGCTTAAGGGAAGACATTTCACAGCATGGACTGACAACAACCCTTTGACATACATTTTGACAAAGCCCAGACTGGATGCTTGTGAACAGCGATGGGTGGCTAAACTTGCATCATACAGCTTTGACATAAAGTATGTCCCAGGCCCTAGAAACATTGTGGCAGATGCTTTAAGCAGAGAACCCTTCGTCCAGTCTTGCGTAAGCCACCGCATTGTTACCGAGCCATACATGTCTCTCTTGAGAAATTTCAGTGGTGTTGTGGATGACACAGTCCAAAATGCCTTCAGGTACTCCAACAATCATCAGATGGTCCTGAGATCAGGCAAAAATCCACATAACACGTCCGCCGACGAAGCCTCAGACACTGGTTCGGTCGGAGCTCCAGATGTTTCAGCTGTTCTGGAAGCTCATTCCAGTGGTGGTCTGAGTGAAGTCCTGGGTGCGAGTCCGGCTGTTCCTCAACTGCAGCAGGTTGACTCCCCCATTCCTCACAGCAGTCTTGTGAACCAACAAGGGCAGGATAGTACGATCAGCCGAGTCCTCTACTATATCGAGAGACGGCGGAAGCCATCGAAAAATGAGAGAACAGATGAGTCCTTCAGTGTGCGCCAGCTCCTGAAGTATTGGGACAGGCTCGTTATCCATGATGGCTTACTGTGCAAGGTGAGAAAAGATCAAGGCATGAACAGACGACTTTTTCTCTTTGTCGTGCCCAACTCTCTCAAAGCGCAAGTACTGAATGGAATTCATGATTCCGCTGGTCACCAAGGGAAGAGCCGAACGCTGTCTCTGGCTAGGCAGAGATTCTTTTGGGTTGGCATGAAAAGAGACGTTGATGATCATGTGAAAAACTGTCATCGCTGTGTTGTTGGAAAGACACCAGAGCCCGGTGCTTGTGCTCCACTTGAGAGCATCCGCACATCGGAGCCGATGGAACTGGTCTGCATTGACTTTTGGTCTGCAGAGGTCAATGATGGGAAGTCCATGGATGTGCTTGTTGTGACTGACCATTTTTCCAAAATGGCTCATGCATTCCCATGCAAAAATCAGTCCGCTAAGCAAGTGGCTCGGAAGCTCTGGGATGATTTCTTTCTCGTATACGGTTTCCCTAGGAGGATTCATTCTGATCAGGGAGCGAACTTTGAAAGCAAGTTGATCAGGGAGCTGTTGATTCTTTCGGGTGTCGAGAAGTCGCACACAAAGCGTGGTTGAAAGATTCAACAGGACCCTTGGGTCCATGATCAGAACGTTGCCTCCTAAATCCAAAGCAAAGTGGCCCCAGATGTTACAGCTACTCACCTTCTGTTACAATTGCACAGAGCACGAGACAACAGGCTTTGCACCATTCTATCTGATGTTCGGTAGAGTCCCTCGTCTCCCAGTTGACGTCCTGTTTCAAACTGTGGTTTCTGACGATGTTGTGGTGGGTCACAATGAGTTTGTGTCACGCCTGAAGAAAGACCTGCGTGAAGCGGTGCAGATTGCACAAAGACACAGTCAGAAAGAACAGACTAGACACGCAAGGCTCTATAACAGGAAGGTCAAGGGGTCACCTCTAATCATTGGTGACAGAGTGCTCGTTGCGAACAGAGGTGAAAGAGGGAGAAGGAAGTTGGCTGACAAATGGGAGTCAACAATGTACGAAATTGTGGCTGCAAACCCTGACATCAATGTCTACAAGATCAAAGACGTTGCCTCTGATAAACTGAAGGTAGTCCACCGAAATCTACTGCTTCCTGTGAACTTCTTACCGATTGGTGATGGAGAAGACACCCACACCAGGGGTAGTGGTGAGGTGGTTCCTGAAGTCAGCCCTTCGGAAGAAGTAGATCACAGAGGCGAGGTGGTGCCTGAAGTCAATCCTGTAGTTGAGGTGGATGTCAGTGAGGGGATGGTTCCCAAAGTCAACCTCCCAGGTGAGATTGATGGCAGCGTTGACCGGACTGTACACTGGGTGCTGTCCAGCCCTGATGATTCTGAGTTGGAGGATCGACAGACTAGCCTCTCTGAAGGACCTGATGTGTCTGATTGGGTGTCTGAGCCATTTCACTCAGCTAGTGTCATCGGCAGTGATCGGAGGTTGGAGGACAGTGATGTTCCCCCTATAATCAATGGTCGACACAGTGCTGAGCTCCACCCCGTGGTCATTGCACATGAAGAGGTATCCACAGATGCACTTCCAGTATGCACTCAACCTCTGGGTGTTGAAGACACAGTAGCTCGAACCAGACGAGGCAGGGCTGTCAACCCTCCAGAGAGGCTCATTTGCGAAATGAATGAACAAGTCCTTGACACTTCAGAGTCCACAGTGAACTCTTTCATTTATTTAGTTAAAAGTTTGTTTTGAGATTCAGCATATAGGTACTAGATGTCAGTGTAGTCAGTCTATAGACACAGTAAGACACAGTTAGAGATAAGTATCATTTATAGCAATATTTGAGGTGTAACAGGCATCTCAAGAGTCTACTTTTGGTCTTGTGGATGGCGCCATCACATTCCTTAAGTACTCCTTAGTTGGAGGATTCCTTAATCGACAGCTAGTGATATTTGGTTTTATTGACTTGTTAGTGCCTGTATAATTTATTTTATTTTTTTTCTCGGTTTTGAGGCCTAGGAGGTATTTTTTTTTATTATTTTTTTTTCTATCTCTCTTCCTCTTTATTTTGGTGAGTGTTTTACTGCTACGTCCCCAATTTAGCAGGATTTAAGGGAGGTGTATGTAATGGAACAAATAAAATGAGTATGTGTATAGTTAAATCCTGTATCATTGGGTCAAGACTTTTATTTTGATATGTTGTTAATGTTGTATTCCGGATATCCTGCAGCAGAAAAGACGGTAACTGCTGCAGGTAGGTTGAGCATAAAACGTGTCCGCATGAAACTTTTATTAAAGTAATTCATTGATTCAGTAATTCATCAATATTATTGTCACTTATCTGTAGACGGTTGTTTAATACACTCTTCATATATTTGGCATTGTATTGTTTCTTTTATTTGAGTTTTGATTTTCGTTTGCATTTGTAATATTGTATGTATTTTGTCTAGGCGGACCAGGAAATGCTCTAAACCTGTCCTTTATGTTGCTGACCCATTGTGCAGGTAACCGATAGGTTGTTTTAGTTAAATGTATGTTTATAATCCCACTTGTGGCGTTGCTAGCATTCAATGCTAGCATTCAAAATCTAGCCGGTCCCGCCATTTTTACATGCAATACCGCTGGTCGCCACATGAGGGGAGAGATCACCTGTTTATGCGCGCTGTTTAGCGCAACTGTTTTAAATATATATAATAAATTATAGAGCAGAAAAGACGGTAACTGCTGCAGGCGGACCAGGAAATGCTCTAAACCTGTCCTTTATGTTGCTGACCCATTGTGCAGGCAATAAAACCGCTGCATCCAATGCTGAGCGTCCGAGTCCAATGCTTGAAGGGAAACAAAACACAACGCAGGTTACACAGGCATACTATACTACACTTTTCATTGAACAATTACCCCTGTTACCATAAATTGACTATTTATAGAATGTAATCAAATGCTCACACACTAACTGCTTTCAGACACACGTGTATGTCCTGATATTCTCCTGTTGGGCCGTATGTGAGTAGTATTTTCTCCGCAGGAAATATAAATTACCACTAAATGATAATCAGCCTGTTGCCTTTTATTCGTTGAATGGTTAAAAAATATTAAAATGTTGGCACTGCTTTTAAGAGTAATTTGTGATGAACGAATGTTAGACGTTGCAAAATTATAGGAAAATTCTATTATATTATGCGCTCAGAAATTTGTTACATTATCGACTGGGGTTTCCACATTATTGCTTTGGCTTTAATTACAATTAGAGGTTGCGTAAACTCTAGTATTAATAATGAGAGCTGCTCCTATCTTTTAATAACATTAAAGTACTGAGTGCTTAGTTTTGATTCCATACTAAAGGAAAACGATTCAGGCCTAGTATAATCACTAACCCTGACCCTTGTCTACCATTTTTCTGTGACTTGTTCATGAAGAGAAAAACATAATTCTTAATATTCAAGCACTTGCTCAGTCACGATTCAGGATTCAACACAAAAAACTGTAATGATCTTCTTTTGTCGCACTCTCCGACCTTTTCTCTATCATCTGTGGTCTATCATGACCAAAGGCAGAATGCTTCCTCAAGGTCTGTGTTTCATTGGTATTTAGGGATGCGTATTGCATCCAGGTGCCCCATCTCACCTCATAAACATATTTATATACTAATACAGATATATGTACACGTTAATTGGACACAGTCACCCTGCTGCTTCCTATTCTCTTTAATTTTCCTTCCACCCGGCTGCTCATGTGATCGCGTGCTCTTTCATTCCTTAATGGTGAGACGCAGGGTGACATCAATGACACACAACCCTGACCTATCACAGCTTGAAGCTTGTCTATCCATCACATGTATGCTTTTCTGCAACAGTGTGATTAATACCCTAGCCCTCCTGTGATTATAATAATAATAATTATAATTATAATAATAATAATACAACAGCAAACTCAAATTAAGTATTTTTATTAAAGGGGTACATATTATACCACCAGGTGTGAGTGTGATTAGCCTTACAAGCCGTTTCGAAAATCTGCCCCATATGACATCACTAGTGGGCGTATCCACCTAGATGTGTGCTGGGTAGATCAGTCTACCAGCCTACCAAGTGGACTGAAGTAAACGTTGCTCATCTATCCAGCACAGATCTAGGTACTCTTCCCTTTGAGCCACCAGTCTTACTGTCCGTCCACACCAGAAGCGAATTGAGCGACCAAATCGCCGGAAGTCATTCACTTTCTATGGGCAAGAGCGACCAGAGCGACCAAAGCGACCAACGCTACCAGCGGCCAAAGTTGAGCGACCAGAGCGTCAAAAAGAAGTTGAAAACTTTTTAACTTTATGCAAATGACTATTATTCGCTTCAGCGACCAAACACTGACAGCCAATCGGAATGTAGACGCTCTTCGCTTGCGTGGATCCCAGGGAACATCGGCAGGCACTTTGGTTCCTACCTACCTTTATTCACTCACTGAACAAAATGTCGGCTGAAGTATTAATCGCGGCTGTAACTGGGCACCCGGTGTTGTACGAACCCACCCTTTTTCAGTTCAGAGATCGAAACGCCAAAGTGGTTTGGATACCAAGTGATGATAAGCGGGAGTATTTATAGGCTACATCTAGAACGTTCGTATTTAAGCGGGAATCATTATAATTTGCTCTACATGCCACCAATCTAACCAACCAATCGCGTGTAGCATGCTTTAAACAAAACCAAAAAAGTATTTGAAATCGTCACATAAACAAACTAATCGACAAGACGAGGGATAAATGACAAGGGATATATCTCTTGTCTTTTATCCCTCTATTCCCCACTATTCACGGAGCCTGAGGTGAATAATTTTTAATTAAATAGTCTAGATAGATAGATAGTCAAGTCTTTATTAATACCAAACGACACAAATCGTCGGGAATCCATTTAGGTGGTTCGTCCCACACAGGACAGTAGCCTACAATACCACACAGAACAAGTCTGACTGGATAATACACACAATACATCACATTAAAACTAGACACGCGTTGATAGATAGATAGATAGACAGAAAGGCCTAGATAGATAGATAGATATGTTCCATTATTTGCCTTGCGGAGCCAACCAGTCCTGTGCACGTATGCAAATGAGCCATGTGTCCCAATGTCTATTTGTTTTGAATGCGACGAATGAGTGCAGATCATGATTTGCAGATCCAGATCAGTGAAACATATTTTAACTACTACAGCACGCAGGGTTTTTTGTTCTCGGTTGTAATTAGCCTACATTTTAGGATTTTTTTTATATTGGGGGGAATCACTGTCCTACTTGTTGTCGAAGCACTTTATCGAACAAGCAAAACCGTCTCGGCAATATGGCCAAGGTGTATGGGAGAGTTCACTATTTGATATGGCTGTCTGTAGGGCCTACTAAACGCATACGGCTCCTTTAAATGCATCTGCATAATTGAATTGTACGTCATGAGCGACTTGAGCGACCAAAGCGAACAGAAAAATTCGCAGCGAAACTTTGTGAGCGACCAGAGCGTCTTTGACGCTTTGGTCGCTCCTGGTGTGGACGTACAGTTAAAGGGGGCATATCATACCACCAGGTGTGAGTGGTATTAGCCATGGTGGACACGCCCACCTGTGATGTTACAATGCTGCACATTTGGAAAACGGCTTGTAATGGCTAATCACACTCACACCTGGTGGTATGATAGGTCCCCTTTAAAACAATTCTGGTTAGGTTATCAGCTGTTGTTCTCAGTGTGTGTGTGCAGTCAGCAGGAGCCTTGGAGGTTTAAGGTTGCGTTATGCAGCAGTGGGTCTGCCCGTGGTCTTTCCAAGGGACTGCCGTGCCTTCCTGGCTTCAGGCTCTCTTCAGTTCCGTGGCTGCAAGTCCCCTCTCTCTTCCAATCCCCAGTTCCCTTTGTGTGTCCCAGTGACACAACTGGATGTGTGTGTGTGTGTGTGTGTGTGTGTGTGTGTGTGTGTGTGTGTGTGTGTGTGTGTGTGTGTGTGTGTGTGTGTGTGTGTGTGTGTGTGTGTGTGTGTGTGTGTGTGTGTGTGTGTGTGTGAACTCCAACTGAGAGATATGGGCTAAGAGACGAGATGGAATAAACACATACTCTGTAGCTTCTTTTAAAGGCATATTCAGTCATTCTCTGCAGTTGTTTGAAATTATTCAACCTTTTCCTGAGGATAGAACTGTGCTACTGAGGTTCTGGGTTTGCGCCCTAATTTCTGCACTCTAGTAGACTTGCCTGAGCATTATGCCTCAACCCTCCGACCTGCTCATGAACTGAACTAAAAATCAATAAATGAGTAAACAAACACAATGCACTTTTGATGCAAGTGTGTTCAGATAAATGATTTACTAGTAAATTGGCTCATCATTAAAATGCAGTTATTAACTTAATCATGATTATTTCAACCAAGAACTAAGAAATCCTATCTATGTTAAATGGCTTATCATCTTACTATCAACTATTAGGTATCTGTGAGTCCTCCTTTTCAGCTTCTCTGCTATTAGCTTCTTCCCTCCCTTTACCCCGGTGGGTTTAATATACGGCTGATACATTCCATGTGATGTGTACACTGGTTTATCACAGTAATGCGCATATTACGTGCTCACTCCATAGACCATACCTGTTTTTGGGAGCAATGTTTCAGGATTCCATTGATTACCTTGGCACATTTGGGAATTGTACCCTAGCAACACAGCTGACCTTGGAACCTAGATTGAAATGTGAGAGTTCCCTTTAGGGGGATCAGGGGGACATATTTACGGTATTATACACAGATATTTGTATTAGTAGTAAATCTTACCTAATCCGGTATTTTTATATTTGACGTTATTCTGTTCCTTTTATGGACGGGACAGTGGATACAGACATTAAAGGAGGTTAGAAGAGGTTGGCCGGCAAACTAATTCAGGACTACGTTCTGGATAATGTGCTTTTTTATTGTGTTATTGCCCATTGTATATAGTCCATGTCACAGCTAGTGTGTGTTTCCTCAGAGGGTAATGCCCTTGGGTTCCTTTATTTAGCATTGCACCAAACCTATACACTAAATAAAAGTACCAATTATTGCAAATGAATTGTTAAATGCATGAAGCCCAATGTGCCTGTATCTAAGCAATTATTCAGTTGTATTTCTTTTGATAATTGAATCAAATTGTGAGTGCTTATAATTGAATTTATGCCTTGCAAAAAACATTACTGTCACAAACTAATGTCGTTCAAATATTATCTTTTTGGTGCAAGCCTCTCAAAGGTTATGAAATATTGATTGTCCATGGAAACCGAAACCACTTAAACGTTGTTAAAAGCAAAAAAAGATTGTGAAGAAAACAAAGAGTGAGGTAGATTTGTTCTTTGGTGCTGTAGATAAAGTCAATGAAAGTGTTGCACAACGCCTTTTATAAATCTCTTTAGTTAATCCAATATTACTTTTGTGAATATTTACATATAGAATATGTTGGTGACTATTCCTCTTTATTCTCATACCTAAAAACTCAGGTTTGGTGAAAATGCATAGACAGAAATTGGAATTATGTAATCTTACTACTATATAATAGCAGGCCTGTCGGGCAAGTTACTCTGAAAGTTGGACAATGCGCATGTGCCAAGCAGCCTGCAACTCACACACACACACACACACACACACACACACACACACACACAGCGCGCGCAAACGCACACACACACACACACACACAGACACACACACACACACACACACACACACACACACACATACAGCACGCGCAAACGCACACACACACACACACGCACACGCACAAACACGAACACGCACGCTCACACACACACCGCAAACACACGCGCGCGGAAACAGACGTTTCAAGACAACGACAAGGTCGAGATAACAGCCCCGCCGTCAACACACTCTCAGGTAAGACGTTCTGTTAATTGTTGTAAAGTATATCACTGTATGTGATGTTTTGCTAAGCATATCAATGTTTGTGGGCGTTTACCCTAACTCATTTTCTTGCTGGTTATATTGATATTGTTTTATTCTTAAAAAAAATGAATAAGCAGAGCTGATTTTCCTGGCATTTTCTCTTATTCTCTTTTGGGGTCCATCGTGAATATTATTTTGTTTAGTGCTACACTTTGTGTGTTTTCTGCTTTCCATCTTCATTTTGGAGTAAAGAAGTGTATGCAGGGTTAAAAGGGGATTTTTTTTTTTCTCATCTCCAACCTTTACCTCCGCGTAGATTAGCTTTACCTGCCTATCCACCATTCAGTCTGTAATTTTTAATTTTTTTGTTCTCTTTTAAAGATCGGATGAGGTGGGCCCCATACATATCTTCACCTTGGGCCCCCAATTTGCTAAATCCGCCATTGAGTGTGAATCACACTCAGGGTTGAATCTCCTGATATACAAATGTGGCGAAAATGTGGAGGACATGTGTCCTTAAAATGATTATGCTTGCTTCAGAACGTTAAGAGAAAATCATTATGCTTGCCTCATTGCGTAATAGGTGAACCAAAATGTTATACGTTGTAACATCATAGGCAAAATGTTATTATTAGAAATTCGTTACATAATCGACCGGGGTTTCCACATTATAGCTATTGGTTTAAATACAACTAGAGGTTGAGCGTGCGCAATGCGCACGCGGATAATGTAGTAATAAGCCTCAGTAGTGATGGTGCGTCTGTTATTTCACACTGGCTGTGTCTGAAAAGGTCACATCCTTTTCTCACTCCTCCATACATTTTCAGACCCCTTCTCTCTGCTTGAATCACTCTTCTCTCCCCCTTTTCAGTTTTCACATTAAGAGGAACATAATGTTGCCTGTGTACCTTTTCATTCTGCCAGGATGTCTAAGAATACGTCCAAAGTAAGTGGTTTTATTTGCATCCAAATTGAGTAGATTTCCTATCAAACCCTACAGTGTGGTTTTGTAATGCAACAGTAAAGAAGATAACTAGGCTGTTGGATATTCTTTCCTAACTGCTTTTACACTTTGCCTCCTGTATAAGCCATTAGATAGACTATAAAATAAGATATATGCTAAAGAGAAAACACATATGGAAAACCGGTATGGCCTCACAAGGCCAAAAGCATTCTCATAGTTTGTGAAAATCCACAATTTCCAAGTATTTGTACTTCGTCGGTTAAGCTATTAAACAGACCTCTCCATAGACATTGGTTTTAATGAGCCCCAGTCAAATTGATTTCATATAATATAAATCATAGTTCTACTGCGCAAAACGGGAAACTGGTTATGTTCAGGGGACTCCAATGTCTCAAAATACATCTAATTGCATTTGAGTATGTCCATAGAACCTCCAACTAAAACCCCCCATGTGTATCAGATTATCCTTGTAAACAAAACAGCTCACATTCCAATCTATGGCCTCAGTTAATAAATGAGTCGCTTAAAGGTGCTGTAGGAAAGATTTTAGATGTGTAGAGGTGTAGAGAGTGGAAAAGATCCAGATTTGGAGAATAGGCAACTCCAAAGACAACATCTCTGCTCCCTTCCTTTCTACATTTCTCCATCCTCCATCTACTATCATTAAAATGATAACACTCTGTGCACGAATCTGATTGACAGGCTAGTTGGATTCCCCAAACCAATCAGCAAAGAGCTTATTCGTGAATAGTATGCTACAAGCGTGCTAAAACCTAAATTGGCTCTTACAGAATCAGGAAGATTCAGGTCAATGTAAACACATATTCTCACAGTGTATTTCACTCAATGTACGGTAAGCTGAGAGTTTACTCTGGGATTTCTAATAAATGACACTTAAATAAAAGCTAAAATCGTATCTGTAATACCTTTAATTCCTAAATATAATGCACCGTTGACAAATAAGTAAAAGGACTGTTAAAGGATATCTGAGGAACGCCTGCCAGGTACGGTCTATTAAGTGCTGACGCCACACATTTCTAGTGTGTCAGAGGCGGGGGGACGAGGGGCTGTTGAGGATTCCTCCAGGGCCTGTTGGTGCCACAAGATACCACAGGTTATAAAGTATGACGGTAGCATCATGCTTAGCTTAGCACATGGGAAAACACCTGCTTCTAAACCAAGCTACCAACCAAACCATCAACTTCCAACAGACTGTTGGTTGCAGTCGGTTGTTAGTATAATAACAATTGCAGTCATGCAACAATAGTTATTTGGTTATAGGACTGACATGCCTTTATCTAGTTTTGATTATTTAGTAGAATACATATATTTGAGAATTCAGTGAAATGTCGGTGCCTGCTCTTAAGAACTCTATTAAAATACTACCCTGAAGGGAAGACAGTAACACTGCAAAAACTAACGAAAAACAGACAATAACAGATTAAAGAACTTTTGTATTTTCCAATTTTAATTACGTTGTAGTTCACAAAAAACGACTTCAATTTCAACTTGTTACATATTGTCTGAGTTCAATTTGCGTCTGAATCTTGCCAAAATGACTTAACCCTTTTGAATGTAAATTAAATTGGGAATTCATTAGGGATCCTGAATGAATTGGTGCGTGCCCAAGCGATTACTAGAAATCAATTAAAACAGTTCAAGGACTCGACGAAAACGCTATTGTTTGAAAACAGCACTTGATGACAAGCAGAGGAGTACAAATACCAATTACAGGGCTCAATGATTTGTGACAGACATTAACAAGATCTAGAACAGAAAGGGCAAACTCAGCGCTGGTCTTCATTGCAGATGCCAATGTAGATCCACTTTCAAACACATAATTTAACGTCCCTTATGTAAACCTTTACTCCAAATGAAATCAATGCAAACTTTCAAAAAGGGGAATTGTGTGTGAAGCTAAATATATCTTTATCCATGAGAGGATTTAGAAGATGTTTAATCTGTGAATTTGTCTTAAAAAAAACATTAATAGTATTGCAATTACACAAAGAAAGCAACCACAAACATTTCCAGGTAAATTAAATAACGGTAAGTTAATTCATCATAATTTTCCGAGATAGGTCGACGAGCCGTCCCTTTAGATTGCACAGATAATTATTTAATGGTAATGAAGGCGCGCAGGCCTTGTGAGAATAGCACCACAAGTTGTGATTGATTACCAGAGAAAGGCTAGTCAATTCACTTGTCCCTGGCTGCTGACTCAGCGCCATAAACACTGTCAGGCCAGCCCTTAATGTGCTAGCCCAGTCTCTTAGCCCCGCAGCACAGAACATACCGGGGGCTACCGGCGGAACCGTTTCTCCAAATGCAGAGGACAAAGCTTATTTTTATTTATTTTTATTTTCAGTCTGTAAATAAAGACGACAACCAAGGTTTGGAAAGGACACGCGCAATTTACTCCATCAATTGGCTAGGCTTTCACCGCTTCCGTTCTTCTCATAAAGATAATAGTTTGTTTATTGCTGTTAAGCTGAAGGGTGGATTTTATGTCAGTTGACATTTAAAAAGGTTACGTTTCAGGTTCTATATATATTCTTAACCAAAGAAGCAAAGTAAGCAATTTTTTTTTTATTAAACTTAAAAATTGAACTTTAGCACCAGCGTCTTTCACTCCAACATCAACGATTCTGAACCCTGTGAGTTAATAGTGTGGAACCTTTGAATATCCCCACTGCAAAGCAACTCAAGCAAAGACATGGAAATAGCACTCTGGTTTGTTCCTGTCTAGTAGCCAAGTCAGATAAGTATTGCGTATGTGTGTATGCGTGTCTGTGTGCATGTATGTGTGGGTGTGTGTGTGTGTGTGTGTGGGGGGGGGGGGGGGGGGGGGGGGGGGGTTGTGGGCTTGTGGTGGAAAACAGTTGGGAGTGTATTTAGAACAGGCAGCATGGGGCCCAAGTGGATGTTGGGGGAAGACCAGTCGATAATGTCTGACCTGGTACTGCGGTGGTCCAACACCGACAGGGCTGTTTGCTCTGTGAAGTTCACACAGCCATATGTGGCACACAAAGGAAACCGAGCTTTGAAATGATGAACTAACAGACTAGCCTTGAACACTAGGCTGCCGTGCAACAACAGCACACCCCCACCAAACAAACGCTGTGGAAATGGGTGCGCCTTCAATCTTTTCTCTCTCTTTGTGGCCACTGCCATGACCTATTTTTTGGTCTGAGAGTTATGGATTTGTATTTTAGGTTTTACTTATTGTTTCATGCGAGTATCTCAAGCAGAGCTTCCGCTATAAGAGAGGCAGGGAGGACAGTCGAGGACTGGTCTGTCATCCAGCATATATCCAGTAGCAACAACATCTAACACACAAAAAAAAAAAACACACACTTTAGGCATATTCATAATATTTTGAGCTACAAAAAGCATTGTCCCCACAGCTATCTAGAGCCATCATTTGTCGTCCGCTTCGAATGCTAACATAACGGGTACTTCTTTATAATCTCCACCGTTTCAAATAGAATTACCTTTAAATGGTAGTGTCGGAGCGTGAGCATTTGTTGGGTGAAAACATCACCGTGCCGGACTGGGGTTGTTTTAAACGTAGGACCACCATCGAGTGCTAGTCATTGCTAATCTAATCGCCGTTGGCCATATACCCTTAATGTGTGCTGATAGAGTGAAGTAGAGGTTAGCGACACGGCAATTTATTGCTGGAGCACATTTCATTATCGCGGGTTTGCTGCGGGGGAGGAAGTTCAGCGTGAAAAGTCTCATACGCCATCCAGTGCATTGTGAATATCCTCCTATTGGCTTAAACACACACATGAACACACATACTCATAACCAGTATTTGAGTGTTCAGCTCCAAGCCTCCTCTGTAATATCCAGGAGATATGGCCCCGGGAAATGTGTGTGTGTAACCCCTGACCCTATGCTTGACCTTTGACCTTTATAGCATACTAGACGCAGCAATTCGATGTCGATGCTCTGTGCCTTGTATTGGAAATTACCAAACCCTTTCTTGCCCGTGACCCTATTTCTAGCGATGAATATGTTTGTGACCCAAACCCAGAAATTGGTTTATAGATCAGCTTCCACACAATTTATTTTTACTGAAACAACATCTGCCGGTATATGCACTAAGTTTGCTTGTGGCTGTAAATCATTAGGCAGTCAATTCCTATAGACAAAAAGTCTGAGACCTTTTAAAAAACGAAATGGTTTGCTAAATTAGCTCATCAAATATCGATAGCATGTCAGCAAGGTCCTTTGACCTCATATGGATGTCAGGGGTGGCGTCCCGACCTCAAGGATGGGAGCTACCGGTACAGTTACACTATCTGGGAGAGGTGGTGCCTTAGAAAAAATAAGTAAATAATGATAGTAACTCACAAAAAGACAACGGCTACTTCTTCATGTAGCCATTAAAGCACTAGGGAATGATTTCCTAGTTTTGGATACATAAATGACGTCATTTACTAATATAATAAATTCAGATTATGCTACTTCCCAGTTAATGTGTGTGTGTTTATTAATATTGTGTTGGCTATCTCTGGCTGCACAGTTCCGTAATGTAGCTCAGGAGAAATGGTGGTGCTGTGGCCAGTACACTTTTGGGCTCATTTTTCTTTTCAATTTTCATTCAACGTTATTTTTAGCCCAATGAATTGCGTTTGGTGTTTCACATAAGAGCGGTGCAAAAAAGTGTTAATGACATGAAGTAATATCAAGAACTTCACTATTAATAATTGTTATTGGCACCTGCAACAATGTACACTGACTGGAAACCAATTCATTCCATTTATAATGCAGTCTGTATGAAAAAATGTATCCTCCACAAGATATATGAAGGGTTAAAATGTATTTTTATATTGCTGAGGGCATTAAAGGTGATGTTTTTTTGGTGGGTCTTCAGCAAACTTGAATTTACCTGGAGACAGTGTATTGTAGCCTGGAGAATGTTTTCAGTGTAGGTGCAGTTCAATAATACAATAATATTTTTTTCCATAATTTTTCATTATAAATCTGGATACAATTTACTCTCACATCCATTATAAGGATACCTTTTTCTGCGAGTTTTCCGTACATCTTATAAGTGCTGTGATTTGCACTTCTCCTTGCTGCTGATTAAGGTAACCTAATGTATGATGTTGGAGCAAAGCAGGGCTGGCAGCGACTCTTGTTAACATCAAAGGAACGCTTCAAATCAAATGACCAGCAGCACAGTGGAACAAAGAGAAAACATCTGTCGATCGTCATCTCTTTTAAACCACACATTCAGTAATACAGTGGGAGCCGATTTGTGTTCAACTTTAAAGGCAACTGTGTTTTTATGCAGCATTTGCAGGATTTGCTAATAGCTGAGGTAGGTCTTAGTTGTTTAAATTATCTTTAGGTCCTGACAGCAATACTAAATAAATGAATGAATTCATTGATTGAATTGGTTTGCTCGTCTGTCTACCTACCTACATGTTTACCTGCGGGCACTCGGTCAGGGCACTCATTGCGCATAACTGGAGCTTTCCACAAGCCTAGGCAGACTATAGCTAAATCTACCATATAGTCATGTGTTCTTTTTATAAAAAAAAACATATATGAAAAAATATGAAAAACACAAACTCTTACTCTAGGTGATGATGTGTATATATAGTTTGTGTATACATAATATAGTAGCTTTGTAGGAAGGCCTGTGGATGTTTTCGGTTGAACACTTTTAAGATCTGGATTACTCTGGCAGGTTTCTACAAATTTCCTAACCTAGCTTTAATTCAATTGTGATTGTACAGTTTGCTTGTTCTCACCCTCACTTGTAAGTGGCTTTGGTTAGAAGTGCTTGACTAAATGTTATTGAATATAGCTTATATTCCATAGGTTTTGAGGCCGAGTCCTTATTCATGTGGAAAAATGAATCCAGTTTGCTAAATGACCAGAGGGAATATTTGAATTTTTCTTTCAGATCTATGGCATATTCACTCATTTAATAAAAGTTCTTTAATTATCATAAAAGTCCTTTCCAACTTGAAGGAGTCGGGACACGACCACGGCAGTATGCGCCCAAAAGGTCACAGCAAGGTTATCTTATTCAAGTCAGTTTCATTTAATTTCTTCCTGATGACTGGGCAAAGTCAAAGTTTTCTGCTCCCTTTAGAGCAGTGTAGATAATATCATCATTGGTTCATCAAATTTACGCAGGCAAAGAAAGACTTTAAAGTTGTTCAGGCGCAAAGCCCATTCTGTTATACACTTGACATAGCATCATTCCTTAAGGATTAATTAAACTGATATGGAATGCTTGTGAGATACAGGACTGTTTTATGTCTCATTATTACTATATAATTGCATTACGGGATATTTATTTATATAGTGTATTCTGCATCAGGGCAGGCTCAAATGCATTTCTCCCCGGGTTTGACTTGTTTTTCTTCTTCTTTATTACATTATCTGATGGTTCCAAGTGTTTCAACAATGAAGAATTGGCCCCTTTGGTTGTACACCGACATCACGTATCGTCCATTATGCAGCAGTCGCTGGACTTGTACAGCTGTTGGACTTAGGCCAGGTTTGTTGAGATTGCCTCCAAATTAATATAAAATCTGTCTTTTATTATGAATGAGGGCCAGGGGGGCCTCATTAAAACTGGGCGAACTATCACACAGACCACTGTGTGTGCACGCTTGCCCACCTGGGCATGCATGCACACACACACACACACACACACGCACGCACGCACACACGCACACGCGCGCACACACACACACACACACACACACACACACGCACACACACACACACAAACACCCACCCACACACACACACACACACACACACACACACACACACACACACACACACACACACACACACGCACACACACACACACACACACACACACACACACACACACACACACACACACACACACACACACACACACACACACACACACACACACACACACACACACACACACACACAGGTACATGATGGGAGTAGAGTGGGCTATTGTTGACTGATTTGTGTAAGGTTGACCTCGTATCATTCTGTTATGATATTTTTTTTCCCTCATTTGGTCAATAGTTAAATATCTTTTTAATTTCAAGAACGTTAATTACATTTTGTATTTCAATAAAGGTTTGTTATGGGCAACGATGGGAAACAACACTCTAGAGAATTAATCCCTTCACAAGATGGGCATGTCATTATCTTTGCCTGACATTTATAGAAAGCAATGAAAAAAAAACATTGCTAGCCCAGAGGTCTGTAATCTCTCTGTACCAGTGTCGGTCTTATTTACATTGCCACATTTTATCACAGGCACAAATCTGTCACATCGAGTACACCCGCCCATATTGTACATGCTCTGTGCCTCCATCTGGAAGACCAAGTTTTTGATTTTGCTGGCGGGGGCCCGACAGATGATTTTTTGGGGGACAATTTAAAAGTGGCAGCCGGCTCCCTGCGTCTTTGTTGGCTCCCTTGGACCCTGGAGAGCCCTGGAACAGGATCTGTCTCCCCCTCACCTCTCCCTCCATCTGCTGTTCCCGTAGGAACCCCATCACACAGCCAAGCCCCCCTCCCGAACCACCCCCTACCCCCTGGAAACCAGCGGGGACTCGTTTGGATGTGTCAAGCTGACCCATGGTGGCTGAGGGCCAAGCACCATGTTTGGACCCCAGCTCTATCAAACATCGCTGAGTGGGGTTTCAGAGGGCCCCACTCAGCGATGCATCATGGTGGGTTTCCCCGGCGGGGTCTGCAGCAGAGGAGCTGGTGAATTATTTTGGGGTTGAGTTTTAAAAGAGACCTGAGAGGTACCATCCATCCTCCGACACTGCACTTTGGAGTTCTTTGTCTGAAGGAGCTTCACGCAAAGGTGGCCCAGGTACCCAAGCTAAAAAATATTGCTTGGTTATTTTCTTTGTTATGTTTAACTTTCTTTAAAATAGAAGGCATCAAGGACAATTTCAGTTCAAAGAGGCACCAGGACAACGTAAAGCTTGGCTTTATTTTGTTCTCCTTTGCCCAGAAGGCATTGGGGCAGAGCTATGAAGCTGGACATAGCTGATTAGTTTATCTGAGACCCCTGACATTTTTCTTCCAAATGCCATCTGTGTTTAGCAGCAGAAATAGAGAGAACAGAGGGGGTTTGTGAGGCACATATAACTTGAAGCCCAACTTTGCCTTAGTATTTCTGTAAATTTGACCACTGAACAAATTGGGTACTGGATAATATCTCCATACTGTGTCATGCCAATAAATGTCAGATATTTCACTCAAGTGTAAATATTTTATGCTCTGGCGAATGCTTCCTCCCCTTGATCCATCCAGCTTGGAGCACAACTACGGTCTATATATATAGATTGTAGTTGTATAATACACATGCATTTCGGTATTAATCTAGAGGTCACCTCACGTTTTGTTTGAGTGTACCTCCAAAATACGCATGCTACATGTTACGAACATGATTATCTTTGCACTTTGCTTTGGAACTTGTTTTGGTTCATGGAAAGATGCATTATATGAAACTAAATGTTTCTGCGACTGTCTCACAACATTGGGGATACTGTGTAGCTGTCCATGAGGAAACCGGAGGAGGTATGCATACAACTGGCGTAAACTCCCTCAGCTGGCTGATCAGATTTACTTGTACTTCTTCTGGGTGTCTTCAAGTATACGATAGTAGTTGACGCCAAGGGTGGGATATATTTTATTACAAACCCATTTTTAAATTGGATCACGTTACTGATAATTAAAATGTATTCCAGAATCTGCGGTCCTATTACGAAAAAGCCACCATGAAGTTAAAAGTAGAGCGATTAAAGTGCATTAGAGATGATAATCACAGCACAGAAACTTGCGTTTTGAATTAGAAGTAGTGGGCTTCTAATTATCGTGGGATTACTTCGACATACTCTCATTAATTAATTACTTACGGCACGTTCTTGGCGAGCTTGTATAATTATGTCTAATATGATGTCGTGGTTGCAAGATTCACAAGATTGGGTGGTCTGAGAAAATTACAGACATTTTGTGCATCTGTTCTTTGGTTCCTTACAATAGCCCTGCAATATTTTTGAGAGCTTTTTGAGGCAGAAGTAGAATAATATGATACAATTGAAGGAGAACCAATTTTCTCCTCCAAATTGTATAAATAACGGCGATATTGGGCCAATCATGACCCAGGGCCTTATAGAACAGACAGGCGACTGAAAATAACTTCACTGGGGTGGTGGCGTTCTCCTTCATCTCAGTGAGTGAGTTTCCACCTAAATTACCCAGAACTCTTTTTTCCCACGGACCCTAAAGGTTCCTTTGGTCCCTTGGCCCCTTCCACCGCGGTATTAAGACCCACGAAGGTTAGGCATTTAAAGGTACCTTTACACCAGGCAAATAATGTATAAAGGACATGACAAACTATTTACATCGGTTACGAAGCAAATATGCAGTAGGTTTTCTGACATGTTACCAAAAGCAACTTATTTTCACGCACCGAAGTGCAAGTAAATATTAGCTTTAAGCATTGACTGCTATCGAGATGAATGATTAACAGATATAACAGAAACTATATATACACGTCGTAAACTCAAGTAAAAATCTGTGGTTTTCCCATTATTTCTTTCAGCTTTTTTTAATTGATGTTGTAGATGTCAAATGTAAAATATCATAGCAGTTAGGTAGAATTCTCTCTCCTTCCTTGTTATTTATCTATTGTTTGCTGTGAGGTGTTGCAGTTGATTACAAAATGTATATATTTACCATAAGAAATAGTTCACATTATATTACATTTCTATTACATTACATTATGTTATCATATCTCTGAGTATATCTGAAAACGCCACTACCACCCAGTCTCACACACTGTTGTTCTAGGTGAAAGGAACAGACTTTTCTTCTCACTCTGTCGCGTAGAGTGACACCTTATGTGTCACCACATTGTGTAATGCAGCGGGATTAGAGAGAGTGTGTGTGTGGGTGTCAGTGTGTGCGTGTGTGCATGTGTGTGTGTGAGTGGGGAGCTTTACGAGAGACGGGCATATGGCTAACAATGAATTAATCAGTCTAGTTTTTCACAAAGCAAGATAAGGCTTTATATTCACTTTAACATCAGCGAATATTCACGTGTTGTTCATGACAAGAGGATGACATGGTTTTTTCCTCTCACGTCTGCCTTTCTTCTAATGATGCGTGACGACGACATATGGCAAACACGCTACATGGCACATTTGAATGTGACGATGCTTCTTAGTTTGAATTAAGTCACTTTTATACGCAACGTTCAGCAGTTGCTTGTATCCAAGAGCACTGACAGGTGAGCTGAGAACAACCAAAGCAGTAGCTTTAGGAATAAGAGGGTGTTTATATTTGTATTGGATTAAAGGGAATATTTGTAGGATCTGACAATTGCCTTCAATTGCCAATGTATGAACAGTTAGCGATAAGAAAAGAAAAGAAAAGGTAACAAATTTGATTATAATATCTTTGTACCGGGAAAAAGGAAGGAAGTGACTCTGATTTTAGCCAGTCTGTATTAGAGTTGCACATTTCCCATATTGAGAGTACTGAAGCATTTGCATGTTGCAGTTAACTTACAGCCTAAGGGGTCAGTCAGGACATTTCTGATTCTTGCACAGTAGGCCTATCTTTAATGTTAAACTGCATAGTTGGAGTTAGTGCATACATAAACATACAAACATACATTCATGGGTTTTAGCTTTTTCTTGTAATGTCACATTTTATCATTTGTTATTTATTGGTTTTGATGGCATGTTTTTC
>NC_079424.1:19859705-19872205 GCF_026213295.1 Gadus chalcogrammus
ACGTATATGTACTAACCAAACCAACATGGTCTCACAGGAATCCGTGAAATGGCTACGGTCGGACGCTTAACTCGAAATCCGTGGCCACATCACGGAAACACGCCGATATCCGTGTGTGAGCCACGGAATAACAGTGTCATTTACTTGCATTGGAGCAAATTCCGTGGCCACATCACGGACAATTGAAGTGATTCCGTCAGACCAACACGGATTTTGAGTTAAGCCCCCGCTGTGGTCAAATGTGGCACACACACAGATTGAAACGGGAGCACACACACGGATTGAAACGGGAATCTGTGTGTGCGCCACGGAATATCATTGTCATTTACTTGCATTGGAGCAACTTCCGTGTACACAACAAGGACAATTTAAGTGTTTCAGTGAGGCCACCCCGGGTTTTGAGTTAAGCCCCCGTGGTCGACTCGCTCGTTGAAAAGGGGATCCGTGTGTGAGCCACGAAACATAAGCGTCATTAACTTGCATTGGAGTGAATTCCGTGGCCACATCACGGAAATCGGCGTGTTTCCGTGATGTGTCCACGGATTTCGAGTTATTCGTCCGTAGTCATTTCACGGATTCCTGTGAGACCATGTTGAACCAAACTGGTCTCACAGCAGTCCGTGAAATTACAACGGACGCTTAACGCAAAATCCCTGGTGGCCTCACGGAATCACTTAAATTGTCTGTGTTATGCCCACGGAATCTGCTCCAATGCAAGTTAATGACACTCATATTCCGTGGCACACACAGATACCCGTTTCAACGACCGAGTCGACCACGGACGCTTAAAGGTCCCATGGCATGATGAATGTGGCTAGAAATGGCGTTAGCAGTCTGGAGGCGCACAGAGCTTTTGGCCGTGATAACATATATGATTTGATATAGATATCTATGTATTGTGTGATATTATTTAGATATAGAGCTCCAGGACTCCCGCCGGAGCACCCGGAGTGGTCTAGAATATTTACATTAACTTGCATTGGAGCAAATTACAGAAATATCAGTGATTCTGTGAGGCCATCACAGATTTTGAGTTAAGCATCCTTGGTCATTTCAAGGATTCCGGTGAGACCAGGTTGGTACTAATACACCCAAGCAGATGCACACACACAAACTCTTTTGCACTCAATCACTCACTTGATACACACACAAAATGACACCTTTGACACACACTTATGCAATGCTGCAATGCTGCCTCTAACAACCCTGTCTCGTCAAAATTACGTTCCCAGAGAACTATTCGGCATTCTCAATTACGTTTGTCATAAAACGTATTTTGTCCGCGATTACGTTTTATTGAACGTATTGCAAATACGTTCGTCCTCAGCCTATTTTTTGCCATTCATTAACCTCTAGGATTATGTTTGGTTGAAACGTATCCCAGATAGGTTAAATGTCAACGTATAGCACATTATTGTCATTAAGGCATATCTTCCTTTCAGGGAACGTTTCATTTAACGTATTTTGTCTGAAAAATGTATCTTGGCCGTGAATACGTTTTATTGAACATATCGCAAATACGTTCGTTGTCAGCCTATTGTTTTGCCATTTATTAACCTCTAGGATTAGTATCCTAGATAGGTTAAATGTCAACGTATAGCACATTATTGTCATTAAGGCATATCTCCCTTTCAGGGAACGTTTCATTTAACGTATTTTGTCTGAAAAACGTATCTTGGCTGTGGATACGTGTTATTGAACATATCGCAAATACGTTCGTTGTCAACCTATTTTTTGCCATTCATTTACCTCTAGGATTATGTTTGGTTGAAACGTATTCCAAATATGTTAAATGTCAACGTATAGCACATTATTGTCATTAAGGCATATTTCCCTTTCGGGAAACGTTTCATTTAACGTTATTTTGTCCCTGATTACGTCTTATTGAACATATTGCAAATAGGTTCGTTCTCAACATTTTTGTTGTTATTTATTTAAGCTACCTCTTGGATTACAGGCTACATTTAATTGAAACGTATCCTTAATAGGCTACGTTAAATTTCGATAAGACATTATTGTCAGCATGTAGGCATAGGTCTACCTCTCGGGGAAGCGTACGTTTGATTGTAATGTTAATAGTCCAACGTTATATCAACATGTCACAAGAGGAGAAATTAGCTGCTGACGGGGTAACTGTAGGAGCGGGGGTTGCTTTGTTGATTTCTTTATCTAGGGCTATAGCTGTGGTCAAAGCGGGAAGTGTGCGTTGTCTGGGCGGCTGCCTGAACTGAGCTGCAGGAAATTATGTTCACACGTTTCTTCATTCATTCATGAAGGCTATACCGGTGAACGGTGACGTCAGACTCACGCCCACCTACAAACCAATCAATGTCCAGTATCAGCCTGTCCTCTCGGAAAAGACGACCACGTAGGTGGTTTGTTCCGCCACAGATTACGACCCATTGGAATTTATCCAAAACGAGCGAACGAGGCCCGCTACATGTGCGGGTAACCCTTTCTCATCAAAATTACGTTCCCAGAGAACTATTCGGCATTCTCAATTACATTTGTCTAAAAAACGTTTTTTGTCCGTGATTACGTTTTATTGAACATATTGTAATGACCTCACCGGTGACATAACGATGTCGAGTCATTAGTAATTGAAGGAACTTTTAATGGACCAAAACCAGGTCACTGAAACCCGTAACCAACGGCAGAAATCCCACCCAAAACAAACCCCGGTTACCCCGGCAACCCCCAACACGGTCTCACTCACGTGCAGGCCCCCACCCTCGTGTTCTTCCAAGGCCCTCCCCCAGCTGACCTAATGATTCGCCCTCACACTGATTGACAAGAAGAACATTACAATACATGCACACAGAACAACTGGCATAACGGACAACGAAATACAATGCAACACATAACACACAAACAATTTAATTGTCCCAGGGTCGCTACAATATCGTAAATACGAATTCGTTCTCAGCCTATTTTTGCCATTTATTTACCGTGTTACTATGGCAGAATAAAGAATAACTTCATGCATTATCATTCAACTTGAACATGTGTTTTTACAGTATAGAGTGGTGGAGAGGGATGACGTATGTTGGCAAACCCGGAAGTGAGCGTCGCCCTCGGTTCCCTTGACAAAAAGCCAACGGGTTTTCCATTGGATTTTGGATTATTGCAGAAAAATCCTCAACTCCTCAAAAACGGAAAATAAATAAATCAATAAAAATAACCGTGCTCCAAAGAACGAAGTGTAAACCAATGCATTCTGAATGGGAGTGTTTCTCAGATTTTTCCATGCTACACAACGAAATGTAAACCCATGCAAATAAAGACTTCATGGTCATAATAATAATTTAAATATCATTAATCTACTACTGAGTGTGTAGGGAGGTATTCTATTTTTTTCAACGGGGCTGAATCCAGTCACTTGACCGTCATGGTTGCTATGGTGGTTGCTATCGACCGCCCCCTCTAATAACTCTAAAAACCACGCGGCAAAGGAGCTGCCGTCAATTGGGTTGTTTTTGTCGTAAACTAGGGTCCGATGGTTGAAAAATAGACAGTTATTCCAAGGTATCCTTAAAAGGCAGCTTTGATGTGTTTATTTTCTGCAGTTTAGACTTCTTCTATAACTTTTTTTTTGAAAGCAAAACACCAAGCTCATTGATTTAACGAGGGAGGGTTATTTGAAACAATTTATTCAATAAATATTTGTGAGAGGTCATTCCTTCTCCTGATTTTACTTCCTATTTATGTCTAGGGTAAACCCCTACTGTCCACAAGCATCCCCCCCCTCCCCATATGGATTTGGAGAATTGTTGCCACGTCCCAGTGGTGGAGGTATATATATGAAAGAGGGCATTCAATTATAGCCTACTACAATGATCAATTAGGAGGCCGAAGCCCTAAAGGAAGTGATGCAATAGGTGACTGAGTCGACAACATTTAAGTAAGCTGTATAGCGTCTCTTATATATCAAAGGGGGTCTCAAAGGACGCATATGCTTCAACCTGTGGCTCCAGCACTACAGGAAATGACTCAGCAAGTGCTCCATCTCGTTGCAACTCACCCAGCGGCTCGCTTGCAAGATTTTGGCCTGAAGTTCTTCCCAGACCTACACCCTAGCCATCCAACATGCATATCTGAGAATCAGGCCTCTCTTTAATAATGACAAAAAGTTATGAGAGAAACACACATTAACTTTTTGTTGTCTCATAAGCGGCGTGGTGCCGGCTCCTTTTGACCTTTTGACCCCCGACTTCAAAAACGTGGCCACAGGCCAGCTGTGTCTACACACCTTTAGCCACGAATGTACACCTCCATCCCACAAACAATGGGGACTAGAAACTAACCTCTGTCTTATGTACATTTACTGTACTGTTGGAGGTCACGCCCCTTTGCCGACCTTTTCGAGATAGCTAGGGATGCTAAAATGTTTACACACATTTCCCGGGGGCCCGTGAACGACATATCCGAGATTTGGAGTTCTAGCCCTTAGAGAAAAAGGACAAAGCCCCTCAGAAGTGTAGCCTGCAAGACCTAATGGTTCAGAATGTGGTGGAAAAAACAGTTTTTGAGATAGGAAGGTCCTACCGCCCTGAAATTGTAATACCTTATTCTAGGGCCTGACTGGGACCTCCACACCGAAACTTGGCCCGGTCGGACCCCGAGGGCAGGAAGGGGGGGCCTGCCCTCGGGGTCTGACCGGGCCAAGCTTCGGGCAGGAAGGGCCCCCCCTTCCTGCCCTCGGGGTCCGACCGGGCCAAGTTTCGGTGCGGAAGTCCCAGTTAGGCCCTAGAATAAGGTATTAAAATTTCAGGGCGGTAGGACCTTCCTATCTCAAAAACTGTTTTTCCACCACATTCTGAACCATTAGGTCTTGCAGGCTACACTTCTGAGGGGCTTTGTCCAAATGACACTCCATTTGGGAAAACTTTTTTTCTCTAAGGGCTAGAACTCCAAATCTCGGATATGTCGTTCACGGGGCCCCGGGAAATGTGTGTAAACATTTTAGCATCCCTAGCTATCTCGAAAAGGCTGGAAAAGGGGCGTGACCTCCAACAGTACAGTCAATGTACATAAGACAGAGGTTAGTTTCTAGGCCCCATTTTTTGCGGGATGGAGGTGTACATTTGTGGCTTAATGTGTGTAGACAGCGCTGGCCTGTGGCCACCTCTTTGAAGTCTGGGGTCAAAAGGTCAAAAGGAGCCGGCACCACGCCGCTTATGAGATAACAAAAAGTGAATCTGTATTTCTCTCATTACATTTTGTCATTATTGAAGAGAGGCCTGATTCTCAGATATGCATATTGGACTGTTAGGGTATAGGTCTGGGAAGAACTTCAGGCCAAAATCTTGCAAGCGAGCCGCTGGGTGCAGGTGCAACGAGATGGAGCACTTGCTGAGCCTGGACTTTCATAATCTTCGCTCTGTGAATGTAAAGGATGTTTGGTCGGATGTTACGACGAAGAATCATAATGTGAATGGGAATATTCTATAAATCTCTTGATATCATCTTTCGTCTCAACACTTCTGCTGCAGCCACTTAAAGTCTCACTCCGAGAACCTTCAAATATGAATCAATCCATTAGAAGTATGAAAATATCTTCCCGGTTGTGCAACAGAGCAAACAAGGTGTCCTTTGACATCTACGTTTCGAGACGATTGCAACAGTGCCACACATGATCATATTTGAATATGTTTCGGGGTAGTAATTAGCTGTCGATTTTGGAGGCCTTTATCCATAATGACCAGCTATAGATTTGCTTCCCGATGGAGATTTTTGACAAATTACATGTTAATTAGCATCTACACGTTAAGCTGAGTCCAATGAGATCAAGCTCGGCCTCTTGCTACACCGAGATCATGTCCTAGACCTAGGTGTACCATGTAAAATACATGTTACCATTAGCTAGAGTGTCGTTCTTGGTGTCATTGGACTCAGCTCAACGTGTAGATGCTAAATAACATGTCATTTGTGACTAATCTTTATCGGGAAGCAAATCAATAGCTGCTCAGTATTGATTAAGGCCTCCAATTTCGACAGCAAATTACTACCATTAAACATGTTTGAATATGCTCATGTGTGGCACCGTTGCAATCGCCTGGAAGCGTAGATGTTGAAGGACACCTTGTTCGTCCTCTTACGCCACCGTGAAGATATTTACATGCTTCTGATTGACTAATGAATTGATTCAGCTATTCCCCCAGAAGTCTGGGGTCAAAAGGTCAAAAGGAGACGGCACCACGCCGGGGTGGATCCAGATCTCGGGCAACAGCGCAGGGTTGCCAGGTCCTGCAAAAAACGTGCCCCCCACATACCGTTCAAAATCCACCCAAAATGTCCTAGAAGCATCCCAAATAAAAAATGATATTATTGGCCATTTTGGCCAACGTTTTGAAAGTAATACTATTCGAGGGAATATTTTTTTGTTGTTGTTTTAGCAGCGAAATGCACCGTGTGCGTGTGTGCGTGTGTGTGTGTGTGTCTGTGTCTGTGTGTCTGTGCGTGCGTGTGTGTGCTTGTGTGTGCTTGTGTGTGTGTGTGTGGGGGCGAATCATTAGGTCAGCTGGGGGAGGGCCTTGGAAGAACACGAGGGTGGGGGCCTGCACGTGAGTGAGACCGTGTTGGGGGTTGCCGGGGTAACCGGGGTTTGTTTTGGGTGGGATTTCTGCCGTTGGTTACGGGTTTCAGTGACCTGGTTTTGGTCCATTAAAAGTTCCTTCAATTACTAATGACTCGACATCGTTATGTCACCGGCGAGGTCATTACAATATGTTCAATAAAACGTAATCACGGACAAAATACGTTTTTTAGACAAACGTAATTGAGAATGCCGAATAGTTCTCTGGGAACGTAATTTTGATGAGAAAGGGTTCCCCGCACATGTAGAGGGCCTCGTTCGCTCGTTTTGGATAAATTCCAATGGGTCGTAATCTGTGGCGGAACAAACCACCTACGTGGTCGTATTTTCCGAGAGGACAGGCTGATACTGGACATTGATTGGTTTGTAGGTGGGCGTGAGTCTGACGTCACCGTTCACCGGTATAGCCTTCATGAATGAATGAAGAAACGTGTGAACATAATTTCCTGCAGCTCAGTTCAGGCAGCCGCCCAGACAACGCACACTTCCCGCTTTGACCACAGCTATAGCCCTAGATAAAGAAATCAACAAAGCAACCCCCGCTCCTACAGTTACCCCGTCAGCAGCTAATTTCTCCTCTTGTGACATGTTGATATAACGTTGGACTATTAACATTACAATCAAACGTACGCTTCCCCGAGAGGTAGACCTATGCCTATATGCTGACAATAATGTATTATCGAAATTTAACGAAGCCTATTAAGGATACGTTTCAATTAAATGTAGCCTGTAATCCAAGAGGTAGCTTAAATAAATAACAACAAAAATGTTGAGAACGAACCTATTTGCAATATGTTCAATAAGACGTAATCAGGGACAAAATAACGTTAAATGAAACGTTTCCCGAAAGGGAAATATGCCTTAATGACAATAATGTGCTATACGTTGACATTTAACATATTTGGAATACGTTTCAACCAAACATAATCCTAGAGGTATATGAATGGCAAAAAATAGGTTGACAACGAACGTATTTGCGATATGTTCAATAACACGTATCCACAGCCAAGACACGTTTTTCAGACAAAATACGTTAAATGAAACGTTCCCTGAAAGGGAGATATGCCTTAATGACAATAATGTGCTATACGTTGACATTTAACCTATCTGGGATACTAATCCTAGAGGTTAATAAATGGCAAAACAATAGGCTGACAACGAACGTATTTGCGATATGTTCAATAAAACGTATTCACGGCCAAGATACATTTTTCAGACAAAATATGTTAAATGAAACGTTCCCTGAAAGGAAGATATGCCTTAATGACAATAATGTGCTATACGTTGACATCTAACCTATCTGGGATACGTTTCAACCAAACATAATCCTAGAGGTTAATGAATGGCAAAAAATAGGCTGAGGACGAACGTATTTGCAATACGTTCAATAAAACGTAATCGCGGACAAAATACGTTTTATGACAAACGTAATTGAGAATGCCGAATAGTTCTATGGGAACGTAATTTTGACGAGACAGGGTTGCCTCTAAAGGTGTGTACATCATAAATATATACAAACATGTTCATATTTGTTTGTCCTTGTGCAAACGGTACGGCCATTGACACTTCATGGGTAATATTCATAAGTAGTGCGGGGAGCCTCCAATGTTTGTGTGTGTGTGTCTGTCTCTGTGGGTTGTGTATGTGTGAGTGTTTGTGAAAGGAGCACTCTGTGCAGTGCGCTGCATAATTTGTGTCATGAATACATTGAAATCCAATTGTGCCTTGCATTCCACCGGTGGCTGGCCGAGGTTGTTTTCCAAGGTGCTGCTTGGGACTATGAGGGCGCGTTGAGAAGTGTAATGTTTCATCCCGTGGGAACCTCTGATGTATTGTTTTATTCACGCGCACAATCAGAGCAAATCACAACACCATCCCTCACTTGATCCAAGTGCAATAGAGAACAGTGATAGCGGATGGCCCCCCTTCAGTTCGCTGTCCTTTTTATTCCCTTTTGCTTGTTTAACAGGGTTCTAAGGAGCGCTGGGGGTGCCCTCTGCATGCTGATCTGCATCTGCTCAGCCAGGTCACAAGGTTCTCTTGATTTTATTCTCTTGCATTGAATTTAGATTGGAAAATTTGAAGTGTACTATCTCTGTACGTCTGAGTTTAACTTTTCATTTTCACTTCACCCTCACTAATAATAATCATACTATTAAAAACAACGATTAACCTTGTGTTCCTTGAGACCGTCTGCACCCTTTCCAGTCACGTTACTTTTGTTACTCACTACAAAGTCCTATTGATAAAAGATAGATAAAAGCATAGGGCCCTATCTTGCATCCGGCGCAATTGACTTTCTACACTGGCGCTTGTGTCGTTGCTAGTTTGCAACTGGCGCAGAGCGTTCTTATCCCTCCTGTGCCATGCGTCGGTAAATTAGGGAATGCTCTTGCGCCCCAAGGGGCGGCTCGGCGAAAGGAGGAGGCTTGTTCTGGCGCAAACGTTCCCTGGTGTTATTTTGCAGTTTCAGAAATCACTTGCGCCTCAAACCAGGAAATACCAGGTTTAAAGTCAGTGGGGCGTTGTTCAGATTCTATTTTAAGGGCGCATGCATAATGTTGCTTGTGCACCTCGCGCATACACTTTGCTTCTCTTATCTACCTAGCCACACATTCTTGGTCAAATATTTGGGAAAGAACAGCTGATACAGCTGTAATAAGTTGTACTTCTAAATCAATTCATCCGCAAACACCGCACTGTCAATTGAACAGATATTTCCTTGACACAGACATTGTTTACATGCCCATAACTTTTAGGATTGATGAGTATTTGATCGTGAGAAAACATTGTTTTATCATGAGTGAGTGTTAAAACAAATGAATGAATGCGGGTGCGCGTGTGTGTGTCCATCTGTTTCAACACACGCAAACTAAACACGTAACGCATAATACAGTCCATGGCAATATATATTAACGGGGGGACACATGCAAATTCGGAACACAAGTCGATAACGATAATGCATACAATATTGATAAGAAACAATGTTTATTATGTATTGCGTATATCATTAAATAGAACCACAGTTACCGCATATCATATGTGTGTTAAGTTTTCATTGCCGAAATTTATTTGAGGACTCAGTGTTTCTGAAGTTGTGGAAGAAAACCTTATTCCATGTGTGAATTAGGCCATATTATTTGGCCATAAACTGAGCCATTTGAAGTTTGAAATTCATGTGGTCATGCATCTGTCTCATCGGAGACTGCAGACGCGTCAAAATATCAACTTGTCAGATTCAAATGCGCTCATGGCTCTTAAAGGGGATGGGAGCTGGCACTCTCATTGGTTTATTGCACGTTACGCCCAAACCACACATACAGGTAATTAGGCTACTTCAGACCAACCCTTTTTAGATTTGCGCCGGGCGCAAGAGTCTTTTTTGCGCCGGTAAACTAGCGACATCGCCATAGAACCGCCCACAAAGCTACTTGCACTTGGCGCTTCTCACTTGCGTTTCAGACCGTTAAAATAGGGCCCATAGTCTACATGTTGGTTTTGAGGTGTACTTAGCTGGTCCAAGAACTAAACACCTAGGACCTGGTTTGGGCTCTTACCCCTCCACTGGAATCAGACAACCATCCATTCCTCCATCCATCCATCCATCCCTTAATCCATTCCTCCACCCTTCCATCCTTCCACCCCTCCCTCCCGCCCTCCCTCCCTCCATCTCTCCTTTCCTCCTTCCTGGCCAGCGCGGCAGCTTCCTGGTTCAGCCGGGGCAGGTCTCTCCCTTTCATTACTCGAGCTTCAGCATGTCACTGGTGCCGGTGCCAGGTCTCTATCCAGCTCCCAGACACTGGAGCTGGGTCAGGGTTTGACAGTAGAGCGTTAGGGAGTTAGAGCAGGGAGAGCGGGTCACTGTGTGTGTGTGTGTGTGTGTGTGTGTGTGTGTGTGTGTGTGTGTGTGTGTGTGTGTGTGTGTGTGTGTGTGTGTGTGTGTGTGTGTGTGTGTGTGTGTGTGTGTGTGTGTGTGTGTGTGGGCCCTAGGCTGACTCAATGCTGTCCATGCTCAGGGTGTGGCAGATTCTGTCTCTCTCTGCAGCAGTAGTATATCATCTGGCTTAACATATGGACGCTTCTGGGAGTCTTTTACTTTTTTTCTTTCTTTCTTTTTTTTGCATTGTGTGTTAAGTCAAAAGGCAAGTCAAACGTTTCAAAGATACATTTATTTTAGTGCTCTACAAAGCTACAGAAGGCCTACTGCACATTTTGATGAAAAGGAAAAATCTATAAAGGAACGTTTTGTAGAATTACAAGGTAGGAATTTAGAAGTGCTTTGTCATGTCATTTTAAGAAAAGGACAGTTTTTGGGATATTTTAGACTCGGTTGAAAGAAGTGGCTCGACTCAGGTAAACAGGCAATTTTCACACATTTCGTATTAAGTAAGTGCTCGTTCACCAGCTTTGATACGAATGAAGTCAAATCTTTTAGATTACACTCCATTTAATTTGAACGCTCCCCGGCCTCACATATCATACATGTCAAATAGTCTGTGTGCATTGATGCACGTAATGTTAGTACTTTCAGATGTTTGACATGTTTTTCCCCACTGTTCTTCTACACCTCAACTAGTCTACCCTCATTGATAATAAACTTTGGTCTATCCCTCGGGGCAGATATGATTAGATGAACTAAATGCAGAAAGGTCCTCTTGCCTCCGCCACAAGGAGGCATCTCGAGAGGAGAAGGCCGTAACTCATCATGGCTGCAGTTAGTGCAGAGCTGGCCTGTATACTTTGGTAAGTGGAGGGGAGTGATAATGGCCCACTGATGACAAGTTCAGCTCATGAAACAAACTGCCCTGACCACGTAGCACTTGTACCACGAAATTAAACATGTTTTTGTAGCACTCAGGTTGTGGAATACTTGGGACATAATTGGACACTCGGACAAAAACATAATCTATGAGATGAGATCTCGTGCAAGCCAGCGCAGGGGGGATATTAAATTAATGATTTATTTTTATTGATTGTCCAAAGTGCTTAAATGGTTTCCTTCAGTGCAGGAAAGAGTCCTTATAAAAAACCCTATTTAAAAAACCATCACACATTTTTGCATCAAGAAATAAACACCAAAACCGAGGAAATATTTAAAAAAGTTAAATGATTATGGAAAGACGGATCGCTGCAAACGATCCCTCATGCACAAACAAGTCTGCTTCCGGAGCCCCTTCCCCCCCGACTCAAGAGCTACAAGCTGAACACCATGACGCGTCCACACCCCAACACTGCAGGCTGGGGGGGGGTGATGGTGTGGGGCTGGATGGAGGGATAATTAATGTCAAAACAGGGCTATACACTGGCACCCACACGCATACAAACACACCAGCAGCCACAAGGCAACTGTGAGGCTTCACAGTTGCCTTCCAGGGCAGAGACAGCACAGACCCCCCCCCCCCCCAACCTCTCTAATGAGGTTGGGGACTGTCAACAGTCCTCTGACCAGGGCAGTTTCCCTTGGCTAGCACACACACAAATGCACAAACACATACACGCATAAAAAAACACAAACACAGACCCAAAGAAAAACCATGATCCCTCTGGGAACGCCATCCACTTCACACTGGCCGCACCGATTCATCAGGAAAGACATTTATTTTATTCTCTTCCACTGTTTCCCTAAGAATTTTGTATTCTTTAGTTATCTGAGCATGTGTGTGCATTTTTGTGTGTGTATATGTGTGCACGTGTGTTTGTCTGTGTGCATGTTTGTGTCACTGGGTGTGTGCAAAATATGTGTGTTTGCGTATGTCTGTGTCTGTGTGTGTATGTTAGTGTGTGGTTGTGTGTAGGTTTGTCTGACTGTGTGCATAATATGTGTGCATGTGTGTGTGTGTGTGTGTGTGTGTGTGTGTGTGTGTGTGTGTGTGTGTGTGTGTGTGTGTGTGTGTGTGTGTGTGTG
>NC_079424.1:19879705-19907205 GCF_026213295.1 Gadus chalcogrammus
TCCCCCAGCCCCTCATCACGCCTCTCCTTCACAAATCCTCCCCAGACCTTTTAATTGAAACAGACATGGTTCCATCCCTGTTATCCCCGCAGGCCTGCCACTATGACCCTCCCACTCCCTCTCCTGGGACCTCGGCAGCCGTCTGAGACTGGGAGCGGGGGGGGGGGGAGCGACACCTGACGTGCACCGACGCTTGACGCGGCGCCGGCGTCTGCCGTTTGTGTGTGGGTGGGTGTGAGCAAACATCGAGCCTGCTCACACACAAACACACACTCCTTTAGACCAAGCCTCATCTTTGGAGCGGATCTGGTGGTTCGACTCCCGGAGTTGAGATCCAAAGGACTCTGGGTTCCGATTGAACCCCACACCCGAAGCCTACCAGTCGGCGTAGCGATAAACGCACCGCTAACCCCCGGACTTGCTCTTTAATGATATGCATTGAAAAATTATTCGCTGCTAGTCGCTTTGGATAAACGTGTCTGGCTGTAGATGTGTTGTGATCATTCACTGAATACATGCAGCGTACTTACGCAGAAATGCGCCGTTATCGACCCCCCGCCAGAATGCCTGGCAGGGTGGGATGGAGGGTGGGAGGGATGGAGGGAGGATTTCTCTCGGAAATTATGAGGTCTGTCCTGTTGCTCTCACACCTGACACTCTGCCATATTAGCTCTCTCTCCAGTAGAACATGACGCGAGTTCCTGGGAAAAACAGCAACAATCAACGCCACGACTCGAGAAGGGAACCTTTTGTGTCCACAAACGTGTTCTCTTCATTCGGGAAGTGGTGGCTGGTTGCCTCCTGCTGGCACCACCTGATGCGGGCATGCCTGTAGAGCAGAGCCCGGGGATGGGGAGTGCTGAGGGGGAATGGGGGAGGGGCAATTATCTGCATGATCAAACCATTATGGTGCTGCGTGCATTGAATGAGGAATTAATTATAGTACGAAATTCCTTTACAGCAGAAGATCTATGTCCCCCTGTTTCACTCCATCCGTCTCTCTGTCTCTTTCTGTCCCCATCTCTCTGGCGATCCCTCTCTCTCTCTCTGTCTCTTTCACCCTCGCTCTATTTTGGAGGGTCTGTCTACCTCCCTTCCGCTCTCGTTTGGTTCAGTTTGTTTCTTCGTTAGCTGTATATTTCTCATGGGGCGCAAGAAGCACATAATAACCCGGCATGCTGGAACGGAAGCAGGCGGTGTTATGAACACTTTATCTTCCAGGTTCTAACAGGCGTTAACATACACTAGCGAACAACGCTCCACCGTATCGTCTCTCCCTTGTTCAACTCGCAGACACCTCTTTGGCTCCAGTCTCACAACTGATGTTTTATCGTCACTCTTTTTTTGATTGCCATGGAAACAGCAACCATTCCAAGGGACCCCCTCCCATCCCCACAATATACCCTTCGTCGCGTTGGCGCGTGCATCTGCACTTCAGGTTTGTGCACTCCTCTTCATATCTTCATCCTCCTCATTAAGACTGAACTGTGCGTACCACAGTTCACTCAAGGGGGGGCGGGGGGTGAGGTGTCCCCCATTCCCCCCCCCCCCCGGTAGCGGGTTCGGCTTCGGTAGTGCCGGGTCTCCCGGGAGGGCGCGCGTCCCACACACGCTGCTGTCTGCCAGGGGGATAGCGGTCCCTTCTGCCAGTACGCTCATGCTGCTCATATTAATTACCACCGCCGAGAAAAAAAACAACTACTGCTGCGCTGTTGGCCTGGAAAACCCGCGTGCGTGAAGACAGAGGGAAGTGAGGAAGGTGTGGGCGGTGGCAATACAGATGCCGACGGGGGGGGGGGGGCCTGATACAGATGTTTAGGGTTTAACCCAGGTGAGAGAGACGGCTCAAAGCGCTGTGGTTTATATGACTGCAGGTGTGAGGAAGGGCCCTTCGGAAAAGCCTATTTTGGGTTGGAGAGGGAATGAGAGAAGGAGAATTGAGTACATGCAGCCATGGGTTGTGCTGTGGTTTGCATAAAGCTGTTCATTAGTGGATGGTTGATGCACTCACCACTCGACAAACAGCTCAGTTCAACATACAGGGTTCCCGTATATTCTAGTGGTTTTTGGTTTTTTAGTCCCAACCACAAGGTTCTGGATTTCAATAACAATCTCCAAAGCCAGGCATCCATGAGCAAGAGGCCTTACCCGCTACCTGCCCCTAAGTGTATCCAAAAAAAAAAACATGCCTTAAAAGCTGCCTTTTAAAAAAGTGTCTGCGAAGCGACAAAATGTTACGTTACTTAATTACAAGTTAGTTGTAGTTATTGTAGGGTAGCTTCACAACCTGAATTCAACCAACTTCAAAGAGTGTGATACAAGGCTGTGACTAATGTATTTATTTCTGAAGCAGAGCATGTGTGTATGTGTCATTGTAAAGGCATGCAGGCACGTGTCTGCAGCACCATGTCAAGCTTTCTATTTTCTGGCTTATTTACAGATGGAGGCTCAAAGTTATTGTCAAGCTGGTATCCAGCTGTAGCAAAATGCTTATTCAAGGATATGCATTCCGCTGTGTCCTGTTTTAGCACACTTTGAAGAGACTTTATCAGGGGATGTAACATAATATAACTAACTGAGACACACATAATGTATTAAACCTGCTATTTGTTGCTTACACATTTTCATTTTAATTAAATTATTTGAACAGGGACATTGTAAAATGAGCATTGACCTTAAATAAAACAAGGACATATGTAATGAACGAGCTTCTAGGACATTGCTATTTTCCGCCCATAGTCCCTGGGCTTCTACTTTATACCAACATGCTAACATAATGTTACTATTATTTGGAAGCACTTTGATGGAGATTAAAGGAATTTCAGAGGAAGAAGAAAAAAGGAATTTGTTATTTTGTTATGAATTTTGTTATTATATATAACTAACAATGTACTCACAATGCAGGTCTACACATTGGAATCGCATAAAGCAAAATACATTCCTCAGTCCCAGAAACCATTAACAATGGGTTGTAAACAACTTTAATGTGTTTGCAATCTGTTTGCAACATGTGCCTCAGTCTGTTGATGGGGACTGTGTGTGTGGTGTGTGTATGTTAGTGTGTGTGTGTGTGTGTGTGTGTGTACGTGTATATGTGTGTGTGTGTGGGGGGCGGAGTGTTTGCATGCATGTCATATTTAGGTTAGTGTGTTATGGAACATGTGAGGAGTTTTAACAATGATGAAGATACACACACAAACACACACACACACACACACACACACACACACACACACACACACACACACACACACACACACACACACACACACACACACACACACACACACACACACACACACACACACACACACACACACACACACACACACTCACACACCAGCCTAGTTATGTCGGTAGCAAATAATTGTGTTTTCTCTCTAGTGGCTTCAAAGTTTGCCAGCAGGAGCTGAAACCTTTCTGACAATCAATTGAAGAGAGAATAACTATTTGTTTGTATGTTTGGTGTTTTGAGGATTTCCCCCCAGACCCCCAGCCTTTTTCTCTCTCCTCTACTTTTCGTTTTTCCTGCTTTCATGACAAAGCTACAAATCAATGTTTGACAGTAGGGGGCTATATATAACAGCTAACCAACCGAGTCATTAGGTCCCTGTAGTCCGATCACGCTAGCTATGAACAATTAAGCATTCGTCTCTGCTTCCAACACGGCCCTAAAAATAAATAAAATAAAGCCTCTATTTCGTTTTTTGGGCTCTCTAGTTTAAATACAAACTATAACATTCCTCCTTCTCACTCGGTTCCAGGGTTTGGCTGGCTATTGTAGTAACTGTAACTGTAGTAAAAGTGCTTTCCGGTGTGGCTCAGTATGGGCAAATGGTGGTGGTTGAGAAGGGGGATGGGGAGGGAGCAGTCTGAAAGTAGGGGTCAGTGATCTGTGATCCATATGAGTAGAAAGAGACTGCTGGTTTGCAAGGTCGAACGCCCGTTCCCGCCAGCACGATGTCCACTGACAATACCGTGTTGCCACTCTCTCCTTTGTGTGCAGTTAAACAAACGGAGGGAACAAATTTAATAAAGGAGTTTGTTATTTAGCATTAATACAAATTACACAAATAATTACTTGAATAAAGTCAATCACTTAAAATGTATTCTCATCTTGTACTAAGTGTCTGGACATCAAATTATATAAATCATTTAAAAATGAACCTTGGATTTAGCCTCTCTTTGAATAGGGTGGGGGGGAGGCGGGCACCATGAAACGTTGTTTTGAGACATTTGGCAACGCAATCCATCTTAATGTTGGATGAAAGAGGGGGGAAAGGCTGGTGTAGAGCAGCAAGTTGAGCAAGCGGGCTGCATATTTACTTCCAGCCCATTTATTCTCATTATGCAGCGCTGCAGACGTCAATGAAGGGATTTCTGTCCCACAGTGATGTTGCGCAGCACCAAGGGGTGGAGAGACGGGGCGAGAGACATTGAGGGAGAGTGTGCCAGAGAGAGGGAGAGAGAGAGAAGAGGGGGAGAGAGAGACATAGAGCGAGAGTGTGAGAGAGGGAATCAGTGAGACGGGAGGGAGAGAGACATAGAGAGAGAGCACAGAGTGAGAGCAACGGAGAGAGAGGGAAGAGAGACGTATAGAAAGAGTGAGAGAAACAGAGAGAGAGAGATGGATCGAGAGAGAGATGGAAAGGGGCGCACATCAGAGAAACATGGCGGAAGCGAGCCGATAGAGGGGGGGTTGCATTCATGCTTCTCCCGTGAACTTTGACACCTCTGACAGAGGTACCCTCTGTTTTCAAACCGTAGTATGACAGCACCCGCTCATTCTTTTTAGGCTCACCCAGTATCCATAGGAAATTGTACATTCTGTGGTACATAATGAGGTGCGTAGGGTTGGCCGCGTCTGTGTGGGGGTAGTGTGGCTATGATCTCATACTGTGTGTGCGAGTGTTTACGTTGTTTACTTTGCCTGCATTCGGGGACCGAAATGCAAAACAGCAAGAAGAACAAGAATGAATTAGTGATGGGGTACGCTTGTAATGGATATTACTGAATAATGAACTATTATTGGATTCACAACCTACACACACTCACGTGGATTAACACACTATAGGTTTGATTAGAAACAACAATTTGTTGTCAATATTCAAAGTAGGGATTCGATTTTTTTGTTATCATAAAAGAAAGCTTCCACTTAAGAAAAAGGTATTTGGACCAAGAGAAAGAGAAAAGGAGGAGGAAGAAGAGTAGTGGGAGGAGGACGCGGAGGAGCAGAAGTAGGAGGAGGGGCAGGAGTAGGAGGAGGGGCAGGAGTAGGCGGAGGAGGTGTAGGAGGAGGAGGAGGAGGAGGAGGAGGAGGAGGAGGAGGAGGAGAAGGAGGAGGAGGAGAAGGAGGAGCAGCAAACTTCTGAACTCAATCTGTTTGGCAAAAGAACGGAAATGGACAGATTGACAAGAATACAAATAATCAGATTAAGGGAAATTCTAATGACCCTGACTGAATTACATAATGGCTGGAGTGAGCAATGGTTGAAACAGGATATTTTTATGAAGCCCTTTGTCTTGGAGAGAGTGCTGCCACTGATCCAATTAGACATTCTTTCCAGCATCTGCTACTGTTTGAGCCGGAACTATAGCTCATCCCTGAATGGTACATTTATCCCTTTTAACGTATCAAAGTAACATGGATTGATAGGCTCTATGTGTTATGTATTACACATGGAGAATTTGTTGTGAGTCCCAATGAAAAGCTGAGCTCGTCAAATTTTTGCAAGAACCAACCAAACAAAGAAATCAAATCACACAATTGGTCGAGTAGACTTTGTTCTTATTGACTGAAAGGGGTGATGGGGTCATTCTGCCAGGGTGGCTGGTTAGACGGTTGCAAATGAAAAGTGCCAAGATCAGACTGCAGGTCCAAAGGGCCATTACTTTAGATTATTAATCAAAATCTGCCTATTTTAGACCATAGGTCTCTTATATGTAATAGGTCTCTAGAAAAAGGACCTTTATCTTTAGCTATAGGTGTCCTGGAAAAATGGGCCTACTTTAGACTATGTCACTGTAAAAAGGGCCTACTTTAGACTATAGGTCTTTCTAAAAAGTGCCTACTGCAGACTATAGGTCTCTGGAAAAAGGAGCTACTTTAGGCTATAGTTTGCAGTGAAAGATACCAATATTTTTTATAGCTCCCAAAGAAAATGTCTTATACTTAAGACAATAGGTCTATGTAAAAGGTGCTTACTTAAGCGCATAGGTGGCTAGAAAAAGGGTTCAGAAGTGATTCAGTTTTATTTTTCATTTTCTTGTAATATGGCACCAGTGAAAGGGCACGCAACAAACTGTCATTCTCCTGTTGAAATCGGCACCCTGTTAAAGGTTTGAGGTTAGAATCTAATTGTATTTCTACCTGACCTCCCGTCCCGGGCTGCTGACGCACGCCTCTAATGATTCCTGCTGCTGTCACACGCATGCTGACACACACACACACGCGCGTGCGCACACATGCACGCACATGGTCACCCCCCCCTCACTGGGACACTCACACACAGGGATGCACAAATACACACACACGATGAGACACACAGACACACACACACACACACACAGACACACACACACCCACACACACACACAAACACACATTTACAGAAGTAAACATGCACTGCAGGCATGCATGAACGCACACACACAAATACACAACCACACACACACACACACACACACACACACACACACACACACACACACAAACACTCAAACAAACACCCACACCCCCCTGGGAGCCAGTCTATAATACACAGCCGGTATTGAACCCAAATGGGTCACTATTGTTTTGAATTGGTGCGAATAGGTTTGAGGGATAGACACTTAACCCATGCAACTAACCAAGTTACTGATAGCAGGTGTGTCTTTGAAATAATGTATCCTGCAGAATTTATTGCATCCTTTAAAAATGTGAAGTGCATTTCATTTTCTCTTATTGAATACGAATGTTTACACAGGAGGGTCGGGGACATTGCTCACACCCCCTCCCCCGACTTCTCCTCAAAAACCTGCCCATTCAGTGCGCGGAATAATGTCCCTGTCACCGAGGGCGCTCTAACCCGGTCACAACGTTGAGAAGTTGAGCACGGTTTTTTCCTGCGTTGCTATGGTTTTCTAAAAAGCTATTGACTGCGATAGGGTCCCTTTTCTCTCGACGTCTTTGTGGAGGAGGAAACCCTTTTACTTTTAACTGGGGGGCGCGATAGCATCCAGACGCAGGCATTCCTCATTCCCCATCCCACCAATCGCACCCACGGAGCCGTAAGCATCCAGCGGTCGAGAGACAGAAAAAAAAAATCAACTTTGGCTTTACTCGACGTGAGTTGCGTTTACTGGTGAGTTCTGGATTTCTCAAGCTTCGAGCCTAAAATGTAGTGCATGGTTAAGATTTTCCTCTGTTTTGTTTTGGATTTGTTTTTTCATCTTTGCGCTCATGTCAAGTTGGCTGAGCGGGAGTGCGCACTGGCTGAGAGGATGGGAACGTGAACTCTTGAACACGCGACCGAATGTATGGGCTATCTTTCATATGTTACGCATTTTATTTATTTATTTTGTCAGAAAGATGCTGGTAAAAAAGAGTGACAATCAGTGACGAGCTTCGTGTTCATAAAGCCTGAGATTAAAACCCATCATTAGATTTTCTACCCTGTATGTTTACAGGCATATTGCAGCAATAGCGAAATATGGTGATGAATACTAAATCAGAAATGATTCAGTATGATTCATAGCTGTCAGGTGAGGCACCTGACACGTGACAGTAACAAGTCAGAGGCAGATCAGAAATGTATCATTTTCACAGTCGCTTTAAAATACAGTTCTCTTCATAGTTCGACTCGACATGTTTGGTAAAGGTGCAATGTGCAATAATTTGAGTTCCATTGTATACACGATGTGGTCATAGAAAGATGGAGCCTCAAACAGATGTCTCATCATCTGGAATGAATAAGTTTATTTCTACAAAATAATCGGATAAAAGGGCATGAATATGTTCACAGCTCATGCAGTTTATTATCAGTCTATTATCAGCTTGCTCGTATTAGACGAATTCAATGGCACAAATATTCTTGTCAAACTGGTTAGAATATAATAGAACATTACAATATATAATACAACAGAATCAACGGAAGAAAACACAATACAATAAACATCATTAACGAAGCCTTAATACATGGTTTCATCTAAAATAAATATAAGAGATTTTTAGCCATTCAGATCATCCCACATGACAAAACGTGCAACAACTGAGATGAATCAAGATCTACCACATGCAAACTGCCCAATCATGCTATCATGACATAGATCAAAGTCCTGTTATATAAATATGAAAGAGTGCTCTTTCATAATAATAATAACCATATTCAATTCCCGCTCTACTTAAAACTACCTCTTTACAATTCATATTCTCTTTTATCTTTACCTTTCCTTACAAGCCATCATAAATCAAGAGCATGAAACATCATAATAATGTAATCCACATTTGAAGACATCGGGCTGCCCATAACCTTAGGCCTGTAGTTAATATAAAAGCAGATGAAAAGGCAGTAGACATAAAACATGCTGGAATAGATCAGCTTGAAAGACACTAGAGCCCTTAAAGTAAGTTATTACCTCAGCAAGACGAGTTCACTGCATGCTGATGCAGACTGTGTGGCATGATTGTTTGATTAAACATGTGGTCAACCCAAAGTTATAATAGTACTGCAGTCAACCTAAATCTAGCTTACTATTTCTAATGTTACTGCTACATACTGCTTACATGTGTACGTCTAAATGTTACCCTTCAATGCATATACTAATCACCAATGATGGGACATTTACAACACCATTTGCAGTTTTATTGTATAGTGTATAATAAGTTTTATTATCTAACACTATCCCAAAATGTATTTTATAGTAACAGTGATAATATAAGTTGAGACTAATTGAGCATTCGCAGGTAAGTCTCTTCCACCTCCTACTTATTGAGTCCCCTCACCGGCCACATGTCATCGCACGGTGCCCAGTTCTCTCTGTATTTAGGGCAGCTATGCTTTGTCGTCCAGAAGTAGGTCGAATGTTTCTCACCAAACAATTTGAATCCCGGCCAGTAATTGGACAATCCCAGTGTCCACCACCAGCACCAGCATCTCTTTTTCGCCCACCCCCTCCATCCCTTATCCCCCAGCACCTCTACCACCGCCCCTATCTCCCCCTTTACCTCCACCCTCTCCACGACTACCTCCACCACCAAACCACCACCATCTCTCTCCCCCAGCACCTCCAACACCATCCACATCACCACCATAATTGGGCCCAGCTACTGCATCGCCACCCCTCGCTCGGCCTCCGGCCATGTGTCTCCTCCACTACCCCCGCACGACCACCATCTCCACCTCAGCCAGCACCTCTCTGGGCACCATCTCTAACATCTCCTCCAGCACCACCATCTCCACCAACTCCCTACATGTCCGCCCCCCCCCCACACGAGACTCACTTGAGATTCCGGTCCAATCGGACACATTTCATGGGTCCCTTTTTGGCCTATTCTTCTCCTCCTTCTTCTTTTAAATGTCTCGGATTACTAAGTGCGGGCAACAAGGGCGCTCTTTGTCGCCCGCGGTCAGGCACGTTCATCATAATTTAGCGACTGGCAGCCTGACGCTGTTGACTGTGTGAATTTACAACAGAAGAGGCACACAGTCCTGCAGCCCAACAGCATGTTGATGGGACCTGGGACTATCCCCACCAAAGTGATCCACATTTCGGAAATGGCGACGTGGACGGATTTTTAAGAATAGATCAGAGTTGGCGAAATCTTCAAAGTTCTCTTTTTTTTATGCAAACATAGCAAGTATCCCACTACCTTTTGGAGGTGTATAAAGGGGTTTGAGGAAGAGACAAATATTCATAGGCAGGCGATGTTATCACCAGTTGTTCACACAGGGGGAGGAGGCTTGTGTTGTATGTGTGTGTGTGTGTGTGTGTGTGTGTGTGTGTGTGTGTGTGTGTGTGTGTGTGTGTGTGTGTGTGTGTGTGTGTGTGTGTGCATGAGAGTGTGTGTGTTTGAGTGTGTGTACAAGAGTTTGTGCATGAGAGTGTGTGTGTGTGTTTGAGTGTGTGTGTGTGTGTGTGTGTGTGTGTGTGTGTGTGTGTGTGTGTGTGTGTGTGTGTGTGTGTGTGTATGTGTGTGTGTGTGTGTGTATGTGTGCTGAATGTATTGTACTGTATTGCCTGGTCTACCGAGAGGTACAGGCGTGGGGGAGGTGGGTGGAGATGGTAGAGCCAATGAGAGAGGGGGGACTCACAGAGAACCCATTCTCTCAGCTGGTTACACCTGGCATCTCTATTCCAGGGGAGAGAAAGAGATGTAACAAGATTCTGTCTGGACCAAAAGCTCCCACGCACCATATCCACAAATTGCTGGTGTAAAATAAATACAAATAAATGTGCGATTTGGGTGTGTTGTTGCGACAACACATTAGCATATTTGCAACTGCTGTGCTTATCATCATGTTGCAACTCTTGCGATATTTACCTTCCCTTACCCCGACTCGATTTGCAGGTAGTACCCAAACGCGGAGCAGTGTAGTGGAGCACGTTTTTATCTGATTCTTCTGGATCGAAATTCTCGTTGGAGCGGAGCTCTGGCTGACCTCCGTCCGCATGCGTTATATAATTGTTTAGGAATTTTAAAGGAAGCTTATTGACGAAGGTTAGCAGTAATGAGTGGCTGTGGCCAGGCAATCATTTATTCATGGCAGGGCTGGGGGGTGCGGGGTGTTGTGTAATCCCCCTATCGAGAACACGACGGGGGGGGCGCTGAGGCATAACGGCCTCTCACGACGAGTCCACGCTTACACACCTGCTTGCACAGATTCACACACACACACACACGGTCACAAATGTAAACACACACCTGCACACAGATTCACACTCATGCCTACGTGCACCCTGAATCACGCTCACACTCATGTATAGATGTACACACAGATTCCAACTCATGTGCACAGAATCACACTTGGGAACGTTCAAGCACACGCATTCACACTCATATGGATATCATCCGATATAAACACACAACGCAACACAAACACAACCTTCCACGTCTGGCCCTTGACACAAACCACAGCCAACACCACACATTCACACCCACAAACCCAGAATCTCCCTCGGCGCACATTCACACCCATGCACACACAATGTGTGACACCTCAGAATAGCTTCAGCACAGCTTGCCCTTCCACACACACAGCAGGCGATACCTTGTGTTGAACTCGTGGACCGTTTGCACGGGTGTGTCTGGAAGATACAGGGACAGAACCACGCAGCCGAGCGAGCACCTAGTGGCTTAATTGAACTCCAGCTGAGGCGCTCGGCGGCACAAGCAATTACACCTGACAGCTTGTGCCTCGCGGGGCCGCGGGCGTGCCGGGGAGTGCCATCATGGCACACCAAAAAAAGAAAGAAACTCGTCTTTCATGTTCATGGCTGGGTGACAGGTTAGGGGGGAGAGAGCGAGAGAGGCAGCGAGAGAGAGAGTCAAACCCCAGACTGTATGTTCGGGAAAAGGTGTTTGGGTTACATGAAATATTCATTCATATGCAGCCACCCCGGTGCGCGCCATCCCCTGGCAACGTGCATATTCATCTGCTTTTTCTTTTTTCCTCCCTGCCCCCGCTTCTTCTTTTTCTTCCATTTCATGACACCTGTTATCGGCCCTCGGGGAGAGATGGAGGAATGTTGAGGTAATTCCCTCCATGGCGTTGCCTGGAAGCGTGGGAGGGTAGGGGGGTGAAGGGGGTAGAGTGGAGGACGGGCTGTGGGGGATGGGGGATGATGTAGGGGCTGCTGACTGAGAGATCCTGATCATCCGCAATCGATGTTCATTTTCTATTAAACAGGCTCTTCTATCACGAGGGGAGGGGGGAGGGGTTGAAGGTGCGTTTATGGGGGTGGGTAGGGTTGCACGTGGTTGCACGTGATCAATGGGTGCTCTCGCACTGCACAGGCCATTAATCTGTGGAGGTAATATTGAAGGGTGAACCGTCGGCAAGGTCAGTGTTATCTGAAGCATTCAGACGCTCATTTTCCCCTCCGTGTGCTCGAAACGTGGTGGAGAAGAGTTCCTCAGACCGTGATTTCACTCACGTATGTTCCTGCACCGAAGCTAGGACTAGGCTCTGCAGTGCATTCCTATTTCCATGAGCAAGACCCAAGGACAGTGCAATGTACTGTCAAATACAATTTTTGGTGGACTTTTTTTACCCAGACAGTGTTCTTTTGTGGGGGCAGTAGCAGATACAGGGTTGACTGACTGACAACTTGTCATGTCTATACAAGACAATCGTTCAGGAAAAAGATAGACAAACCCCTGAATATTGCTGTGTGCCGGTTCATGAATTTATTGTTTGTTTTGACACATATCTTTCTTGTCTGAGTTGTAGTTTCCGCCCCCCAGCTGTTGGTGAACGTTCAATCCTAGGCAAGATCTTTTCACCAAATTGTTGCCTGATATTGTCTTGTTATTGCATTGTTAGTTGCTAATTGTATAAACTCTGCTTTACTCCATGGGTATTTTATATAATGTTATCAGAGTCTAAATGTCACAGTTAATTTTACATTACAAACGCAAAAAGCTATGAAAACATTAATGATTTACGGAGGGGGCAACACAAACTGTCTATTTGTCAGACTAAAGGTATTGTGTGTAGTATTAGGGGAATCTAGTGGTGAGGTTGCAATCAACTGAAAAACGGTGGTGGCCTGTACTTGCCTGAATGGCAACAGAAGGTACTTTCGAAATGATAACATCATCTGCGACAGCATTGAGAGGCATGTGGCATGTGAAGATTTATAAATTGTATTTCGTTTTTTCTGTAAAACTAGATTAGTAGTTAGGTTTTACAGAGCGTAAAATTGCGATTATGGTGTTAATCAAAATGTGTCTCTTCTAGAAACGAAGACCACTCTGGGCTACCGGAGTGGGGGATATAAAGGGCTCATTCGATGAAAAGAAATCACAACAATTTATTTTCATGGGATATAGACAAATTAAAACACAAAATGACACATACAAATATATTTATTTAACAATATAACCAATTTCTGTCATGTCTGTCCAGTTAGACGCCGCTCAATTCTCCACACTTGCCCTTTAAACCTCATGTTTGTCCGATTCAATTCTTCCACTCAGGAGTCCTCAGACTGGCCATATCCCAGCAGAATCGTACAACTTCCAAATAAAATTAATAAAACCACAGAAGGCAGCACTAAGGGGTCCTCCAATGTACAACAAACACAACAGCTCCAGCCTATAAGAGCCACAAGTTATTGCCCTGAATCAGTGGGACACACTACGGAGATTATTTCCATTTCTATTGCCGTCTGGCTTTTGGGTACCCCATGCATACTGAGGTAGAAAGGGAACAAAGAGAGCAGGCATTAAAGTGAGAAACGCAAAGAATAGAGCGGGGAGGTGGGGCGACAGAACAATATCCTCGTCTTTGTGTCTCCGTGAAGGATATTGTGTGTTGCTGCATGGGTGACGTTTCAAGGGGACCCCAGGGACTCAGTTGAAGGGCACCCAGATTCAAGGGGGGGACACAGAGAACCAGTCAGATAGTCAGACACATGGCACATAGGGCAGAGTCAGTGAACTGAACCAAGATAGGCTGATTGTGTGCGTTTTGGCCGGTTAGATATATTATCCTGAAATACATGTTGACTATTACTATGGCACTATTACCCAAAACTACTTTCAAGTAACTTTTTTTAAAGTTATTATTATTGACCAGGAAAGGGGTAGGCCAGTTTTGGGGATGAACCCAGTGCCATCCATTAGATGTCAAACCCTTTCTATGCTATCCTGCACCACAGAAGCCTAGCCCTCTGTTTGCAGTGTAAATAGATTGAATAAAGTGCGTGTGTTTATTTATTGGGGTGTGTTGGAAGCTGATTAGAGGTGTTGGTTGTGTTGATGTAAAGTGCACGCACCAAGGCATTTGGTTTGTTGGGTGTAAACAGCTAATCTAATGTTCTTGGTACATTTGCTGATGAAATTACTTGCACCCCCTGTTGTGATGTGTTTTATTCTGACTTGTCTCTCTCTTTGCCATTCGTTGTTTTGTCTTAATTACAACTTGCTGGTCACGTGACTGCTCTCTGTAACCTAATTACTGACTGTTTTGACAGCTCCATTCCCCCACAGAATCATTAAAGTTCAATTGAATCTGATTTGTTTGGATTTAGGCCATAGTGTTTACAGTATTGCATCAAAATCCGGGATTTATGCCTTGCAATGCCAATAAATACCTAATGAATCAGTATTTTTGGAGACTGATCCAATGAGATTTTGGTTAGTCTATAAATGGGTTGGAATTAACAGAGAAGGATCTTTTGTTCAAGGCTAAGCTTAGAAATATATCAATCTCACTATCGTGCAATATTATACAATAGGCCGTTGGGAAAGGCCATTTGGACAAACATTATACCTTCATATAGCTGTTTTGTTTGAACTTAAAGGCTGCATCGCAGGAATTTGATCTGCTTTGTTGAACTCATTAAGAGGTTCCTTTGGTGTCAAATGATCAATCAATGCTGCTGCCAGCTCGCTCATCATTTCCACTTGACTAGTGGTGACAATAATGTTTCCCACAATGTCCTTCTGTGCATTCAACAGTTTCGCGGAACAAGCACATTGTTGTCCCATCGGTGATAGTGAGATACCCAAGTATTGGATTTAGTCAGTATCTCCTGGCTGAAATATGATATCATATAACGACTGTAATCTCTGTCTCGCAGCGGTCTCTTATACAAACACGACGTGTCTGGTTGGAAAGAAGTCTTGCTCCCCCTCACCTCAACTGGACCGTCCAGTCCAGCACCCCCTTAGGACCTCATTACCAAGCTTCAGTGCTCCCTTGGGTGCTGCGTGCAAACCACAGGGTACCCTCCTCCACCACCTCCTCGGCAGGTGTTCGCTGCCCGTTGATTGGGTGTGAGTGCACTATGGCACCGAAGCCCCTGCTCCGTATGCTATGAGCCTGTTTTTTCAAGAGGGGCCTCCCATGAAACCCAGTCAGGCTGTAGTGGATAGGAGTCAACCCCCCCACCGACAACATACTCCAAGCTCAGGATTAAAGCGAGGATCAAGCATGATTAGTATCATGAAACGAGAAGGTGGAGCTGAAGCGGTCAGACCTTTCAGGCCTGGGGAGGGCCAGGCCCCCTAGCGTGTGTAATCTGCTCTTTTGTTGCACGTTGCGTTGGCTGCGACGACGCCATTTGATCTGTTCTAGGTCAACGATGTTAGGTCAGTGGCTCCGGAGGATGAAGCTGATGAAGCAGGTTACAAATCGGGGCCAAATCTGAGAATTAGGGCCACGTGTGATTATTTTATTTGGCGTTATGACTTCAATCTCAGAATTCTGAATATAATCTCAGAATTCTGACTCTAAAATCAGACTAAAAAGAGTCGTGACCTTAAAGTCAGAATCCTGAGATTAAAGTCAGATTATGGGTAGGCTACCTGTAAGGAACCAAGGCCAGTGATAGCCACTTTGGGACATACAAGATGGGAACCATATGCTGACCTACGGAAGACACGGGAGAGGATACGGGCGACATGGGAATTCTCTATTTCAATTCCGAGGTTAAAGTCTGAATTCTGAGGTTAAACTCAGAACTCAAAAAGAATTCACATGTGGCCGTAATCCATTTCCGTACATTCAACATATGGTTGTTTCTTAAATATTTCATTAAATATTCCTTTGAAAACTGGGCTTTCATGTTGCCAACGCTCAGCAGCGCGTCTATTTCTTAATGTTCTCCCTCTAGATGCAGCCAATGTCAGGTCATAGCGTCGGGCCATTGCTGGTAGGAATCCAGAATAATTCATGAGCTAGCCAGAGAGCTGGGTTGTCCCTTTCGTCTGATGTGACACACTACACGGACCACCGGGAACGAGCCACGGACCTTTTGACCTCATTATTTTTACGACACCAGATTTTCAGGTAGTAACCAAAATTCCTTGTGGAACACATTTTAATGGTCCCAAAATGCATTTTAAGTGATCGCACCTCATCAGAAAATGTTGCTGTTAACAGACATTCTAATGGGCACCATGGAGGGGTGGAGGTTTGGGGGGCGGGCGGGGGGGGGGGGGGCGGGGGGGGGGGGGGGGGGGGGGGGGCGGGGGGGGGAGGGGCAGTAAAACATGACTTTAGTCTCAAGGTCTCCCTTTCGATTTAACCATACCCATTATAATGTCTGGGGTCCATGCTTTGATTCAGAACGGCTGTACCATTTGGATTAGAAATGGAATTCTTGGGTACGATGCACATAGGAGAGAAGTGGTGTAAGTAGTGTCTAATTACATAAGGGAATTGTGGGTAATGGAGAGTTCCCCAAGCACTGGATTCTTTTGGCTCAGCAACAAAAAGACGCAAAGGCTTATTGGAAATGTCGTTTGTACATTGGATTTCATTCAGTTTTTGCGCTTTTTGGCCTTAGTTTTATAACAAATTGATAACGGATACTGGCTAGCATAACATTTTCCTTCAGATCATAGCCATCCTGAATTTATCAGTTGGTCGATTTCCCCCCCTCATTCCCCCCCTATTCATTCCTGTAATGTTTTCTTAGATTCAAAAGAAATGTTAGTGTATTGCATGATTGCCTTCATCCTTCCCTAGTTTTCTTTTGACACTAATGACACCGCTATATGGTCTTTTCGTTTTCTGTGATGGTGAATGGCATTGTTTGGTTGGAAATGTGGTTTGTAGTATTTTTTCATGTGGGGAGGTTTATAGTGATAGTTTACAATACTAAACAAGAATACAGCACACCACTTCCATGGTTTTTCCTTCAAAACATGAGCACTCAGTGCCTGATTCAGTATGGTTGCTTTGCCCTCCCAAAAATTGGCCTCAGCGCCTTAGGCGATGGCTTTAAGAAAAACAAACAGATCAATAACGGTGATCTCAAAAGAAATCCTACTTTGATATCTCAGGGCTTTGGCCTTGGAAACGCTCCCATCAGTCTATGTTGGTGGGAAGGGGGGGGGGATGTTGTCTGGGATTGGCTGGCTGGTCTGTTTGCCATGGTGGGTTTCTGCCTACCATGCCAGACTCCTGTAGAGTTTTGGCGTGCCACAAGAGTCTGATAGCCATTTCTTTCCCAGTAGGAGTGGCAGGAAGAGGACTTCTTGTTATGACTCACCTTTTACCCTCACAGGGAATAGCTCCCATCCTGTTTGAATGCTGAAAGTAAGAGACCTGACATTTTATATACAAAGAAGCGTTGAGATCATTGCATTGAATTGTGTGTGATTGATGTGGTGAGACAGAACATGTAGTCCTTGGAGACAACATAATTTCAAAGATAAACTTGTCACAAATCGTAGGTGGCGAGCCCCCTGGTAAACAATGTTTTTGATGAATACATTGAAGTGGAAACATTGTTCAATAGCACAGGGATTATTCAAGAGAAGAGAGGAGAGGTCTGCTTAAATGGCTACCAGGAGCAGTATTCAAAGGGTTTTCCGTAACGATGAATACATAACAAGATTTGGCTGGATAGATCAAACATAGCAGTCATTGCATTCATATATTGAGATGCTTTTGCCTGCATGCCATACTTTTCTAATTCCCTGCATTCTGCAGGTAATCAAATTAAAGATCAAGGGATTCTTTATCGATTCACCCCATTTATCTCTCTGTTTCACTTATTGAATATGAATTGTAGCTAGGGTAAAACATCTATCAACTCCTCAATAAGCAATTGAAGGGGATTTAACCAAACCATACAAAGAGGAAAGCAGTGTTTTTCATGAAGTGACCTTGTTGTATAGCAGAATGGCCATGTGCTTTTTCACTAAACATAAAGTTTCCATTGGCTACACAGCTCCAGTAAATGCCCCCTCATGGCATCAAAGATGGCCCCCGAGGGCCCCATGTCTCTTTGGCCCTGCATGTGAGGAAAACTATGCTGACTGAAGTTCACATTTGAAGAATTTGCACCTGTTTCAAGCCAAGCATTTTCTTTTGTCTTTTTAATTTTTAAAATCGTTTTTTTCCCTTTTTGTTACACATTGCTTCTCGTGTGGGCAAACAATGGCAGTGAGGAAATGGAGCTCCAGGGGGGGTCATGGCAATTCATGGAGCCCGTGGTCTTTAAAGAATGACAGGTTGCCGCAGCATGTGGTCCACATTCACAAGAGAAAGAGCAGTATAATTGACACTCTGAGTCCGGGATTTGACATGTGTCTGGCAGTTGTTGTGTATTAGCATTTGTTCTTTTTTGGTTCATTGGAAAAAAGAAGCCAAAAAAAAGATCCTGGGAGCTTTACGTTAATACCCCACGCCCTAACCACCCCCACCCCATGTCTACACTGCTACCAGCTGAGGATCTGGCGTAGCTCATGTCCATGGAGACATGTGACGAGTGACATGTGACGATCCTCCTGGAGACATGAGACGTCTCTGACCCCTTTTCATTATTTTTGTTATTGTGCCCACTGGAGGCCTGTTCCGATGTTCTGACTGAACCTATCCTTTAAGGGGCCTTCACGGCTGGTTTTGCTCACCTGCTGTTCTAACATAGGATCCGCTCCCCCTGAACAATCCCCCTGTTTACTATGAACAGTAACAAGCCTCATGTTACATATAGTGACCCCCCCAAACCTGCTCCATGTTTTCCGTCTACAAGCCACCAGTGGATTCAGCAGTGAACCCCACCCAAGCCCCCTCAACCCGACCCCCCCCCCCTCCCCCATCCGTCTTTACCCTTTACCACCTGTGGTGTAACAGGATTTCGTCTGGGTTCAAAAGTGTGCCAGCAGCACCCCATTAACCCTGTGTATTATCCTGTCTAATTATGCTGGAGGCTGAAGAGCCTGGGCCGAGCAAACTCTTCCCATTCAGAGCGGAGCACACTGCATTCCCTCAAGGGGAGCACGACTGAAGGGCTGTTGTCCAGGCAGACCAACTCACACTCTGCAGAAGAGCCCCTCGATCTCCCCCAGTTTGTTGGTGATGGTACATGTGTCTATGAATATCAAACCTCTTTTAGGCTGACCGATTTGTCTTGACTTAATCAACTATTCTTTAATAATGTAATCTGATGCCAGAGTTAGATGCATGGCAGTCTAGCACTCATGAAAAATATAATGCATAAAATCAAAACCACATGATTTTAAGCATTATTTGTGCTTACTGTCCATTGTATACACTGGACTTCAGGACACAGAAGTGCTTAGATGGTCATCTATTCGTAAGTTGTCGTATCACTCCATTCATAATTTTCTATTTGCTGACCAAAAGAGGAGGAAACTCTGACTCACACTTGCCGTCAATATTGATAATCATAATCCACAAGGACGTAGCCTGTGTGAATGAACACCCTCACAAACAAGCGCTTGGAAAGGAACCGTTACAACCAATTCCCCTCAGTAGCCAGTACTGCGGGCTGGTCCGCATTATCAGTGGTGTCACGTCTAACTAGTGTCTGTTGTTGTTGGACTGTTTTATTCTGGTCGGTCCTGGCAGTGTCCGGCCCGGGTTAGCGCCAGAACCACATGCTGACGGATGAGGTTCCCATGGAGGGACTGCTGCAGGAGCCGATCTAAGTGTGCTCTGAAACAAGAGGCTGGAGAGGGATGGGGGTTTGCAGAGGAAGAGGCATAACAGCGAGACCCCCGGTTAAAGATTTATATAGCTGGTCCTCCTTTCACTTCGGCTTTGATTGTATGTTTTTTTTATATGGTAAGAACACATTGTTTTTTGAGAATGCTCCCTGGTGTAAATAATGTACGTTCATGTGTTCCTGGTGCCTCGTGTCTCCTCTGTGCTGCATAAATACCACAATACAGGAGCATGCCATTTATCAAAGGAAATCCACACAGTGTGGTGTAGCAACACTCTCATGATAAGTGGAGACCGTTGCAATGGCTAGCACTTTGGCAGAGAGGAGACATAAAAGAGGAAAATAAATGGAGGAGCGAGGTTTGATCAGAGCTTTTCCTGTACCGGGGGGAGGTGTGGGGGAGTGGGGAGGTATTCTTAGCCGTTTGGTGCATGAGATCAACACATATAGCACAGATAGGGCTACAGGTATAAAGAGGAACAGAGCCTGGTGGTGGTTGGGGGTTGGGTTTCCCTAGCCTATCCCACCAGGCCCTGGAGCACTGCTTATTGGACTGCAGCAGCAGCCATCATCATTAAGGTTCTGGGCGTTGGACACTAATGGCGGTCCCAGTGGTGCTGCCTCTGCACTTTCTCTGGAAGCCATATGAGACGTGTGAGCGGGTGAATGTGTGAATTAATGGCAGAAGAGATGAATTCATCACGATCATGTTCATTGTTTTACGGGGCGCGTTTGAAAAGCCTTCCCCTTTTACCGTAGGAGAGTCACGTGTGAGCGCCGTCCAGAATTAAAAGCCAACGTTTCTTGCCTTCGTTTTGACAACCTCCGAGTCCATAGAAGGAGACCAATCAGTGCAGCGTGTTGGCTCCTCGTTTATCTTCATTTAGAGGCCGTGAAACATGGCATTGTTTACTGGTTGCAATATTGGAGAAGATAGGAGGATGGAGGAGGGGCGGAGGACCGGGGGTGATGTTCAGCTTCTTGGGGGAGGGGGGCCGAGCAATGCAAGGCTTGGTCCCAGTGCTCCTAATTACACCATTACACCATTTCAAATGGCTCTATCACACTTCTGTAAATCATTCATAAATAACATTATGGAATAAGGCAAGGCCATGCATGTGCCTCTTTCTGTGTATGTTTACCTTCTTAAAGTAAAGAAAGGGTTTATTAGCTGCCATTATTCAAGGAGCTGTTGGAAGCAATATTTCACAGTGTGTCATGTTGTGACATGACACATTAATCAGGTTTATTTATTCCTAGTGGCAGTTTGAGAAGGGGCTCTAAAGGGGGACATCTTTTTCCAATTACCTGCGATAGCAAACATTGGCAAAACCCCTCTCATTTTGTTGTATTTGCTGTGCCCCATAGATTTTCAAGCGGTGACGCAAATTAGCTGTTTACTGAAGAGCCCTTGGCCATTGCGCTCGTCAAGTACCCTGGTTTATAAAAACACATACTATTCCTTCCCCTGCTTAAAATGTACACTTTACTAATCAATAACCCATTCACCGTAATTGGTCCGACCTCGAGAGCGCCCAAGATCAATTTATTGTATGGCGTAAGCTGGGCCCGAATCAATGGGATGAGGTGTTTCCCAACCTGTTCTTTTAGCCACTGGCAACCACGATGCTTCTTGTTTGATGTAAACCAAAGGTGGTTTGTTTGTAATGGGATAAAGGCTTATTACAAACAAACCAGACTCTGTGTTTGTTTAGTCAATATGCACAGGTACAGAGACCTTTTTTTATTTTTGTGTATTCTTTATGTTAACTCTTCAATCCTTACAATGTCCATTGAATATTCAACTGTTTTAAAATGAAATAAGATGGCATGAACCTTTTAAAAGGAAAAAGTGCTCATGCATCATTATCTTAAATACCAACCTGTTAAGTGTGTGTTGATCCAGTTTTGGTTCATCAAATACTTTTTCTGGCAGTTTGAAACAAATACTCAAATCTATCACTTGTTTAAAACATAATTGTTGCAAAGATATTACACTTTATAATGAAGCGAAACGAAGACACTCCACTGTGAAGCTGCTTTTGTAAATGCTTGACAAAAATGAATGTAATGTAATCTGATTCCCAGTCTAATGCATCACGTGGTGTGATGTTGATGATTATTAGCCGACAGCCATGTACTGTCCCTTGTGTAAATCAATAGTCATCACGTCATGGTGATCCATTTCTCCTGCTTGTTCAGGCAAAACAGGACCTCTGTTTGACTGTCTGGCCTTGATCACTGTCCCCTCTCTTTCCTGACCGGTGATCACAGCTAATCTGGTTTTAGCGTCTGGCCTTGCCAGACGCTTGCATATTCAAAGGGGGCGTATTGATGCGAAGCAAAATAACACAAACCCATTAGCTGTAGTCATTACTTTTCTAATTTTCTTGTTATCTTAGCATTCCTCCCCCATCCCTCCCTCCAGTCCATCGAAGCACTACTATAACTATAAAACAACCCACAAGGAAAGAATAATGGGATTTGCATTCAAGCATGAACAAATTTTGGAATAATTTTTTAAATGCAGCCTCAATGGTGAATGTTAGGGTAGAACATTGTCCGTTCACAATCAAATCCAGTTACTGTGGAACTATTTTGAAATTTATCGGGTTGATTGAACAAAAGCATGACAACAACAGAGGCTGATGCCAGCCCCCAGGATGGCACATGTCCAGTACTAAGTAGATCAAAAGGTTTTTACTACTGCCTGTTTCCGGACATTTCTCGTTTACTCATGTTTGGATCAATGCTCTGCGTTTTTCCCTCTCACTCTCCCAAAAACCTCCAGCTGGATTGGTCGTGGAGAACTCACAAAGGGTCGTTTCTGTGTGTTGGTGCATGCGTGTGTGTGTGTGTGTCTGTGGGATTGACAGAGAAAGTCTCTGGGTGTGTGCGTGTATGTGTGTGAGTAAATGTGTATGTGTGTGCGTATGTGTTTGTGTGTGTGTTTGTATGTGCATGTGTGAGCACATGTGGATTTGTGTGTGTGTAAGTGTGTGTGTGTGTGTGTGTGCGTGCATGTGGATTTGGGTGTGTGTGTGTGCATATGGATGTGCGATGTGTATGGTATGGTGTGTGTGGATGTGTGAGCACATGTGTATGTATGTGTGTGTGTATGTGTTTCTGTGTAAGTGTGTGTGTGTGTGTGTGTGTGTGTGTGTGTGTGTGTGTGTGTGTGTGTGTGTGTGTGTGTGTGTTTGTTTTTGTGCGTGCATGTGGATGTGGGTGTGTGTGTGGGTGTGCATATGGATGTGCGATGTGTATGGTATGGTGTGTGTGGATGTGTGAGCACATGTGTATGTATGTGTGTGTGTATGTGTTTCTGTGTAAGTGTGTGTGTGTGTGTGTGTGTGTGTGTGTGTGTGTGTGTGTGTGTGTGTGTGTGTGTGTGTGTGTGTGTGTGTGTGTGTGTTTGTTTTTGTGCGTGCATGTGGATGTGGGTGTGTGTGTGGGTGTGCATATGGATGTGCGATGTGTATGGAATGGTGTGTGTGGATGTGTGTTGCATTTCAACAGTTTGCATCTGAATGTTTATGTCAATCAGAACAAGGCACAGCGTCTCTGGTATATTCCAAACGTTGTGGAGAATATAGAAAAAGTAAAGCCAAAAGGTTCCAGTTTGGTGATCTGTGAAAAGGGTTTTGATCATGGAGATGAAAAGCGTATTGGACGGCAGCATTGATTAAACCATGCAGCGAAGAGATGACCACTGACCATATCTCCTGCTGGGCCCCCCAGCATGGGGCCCCGGCAGAAATCAATGGAGGTCCTTCATTAATGCAGTGAGAAAGCACAGGGGATCTCTACTGTGCCTATTACTAACATCTTTAAAATATGGGCATAGTGGCCCACTTTCAAAGCTCTTCTACCTCCCATTTGTCCTATTCTCGTCTTAAGTTGAAACGAGAGATGTGCTCGATTGAAGTTTAAATGTATAGTGCCAGGTCCCTCCTAGTATCCCCACATAGAGAAGAACAGTAGAACAGTCTTCCTCACGTACATTTGTTAAGGCGAATACATTTAATTTGAATGTTAAATGTTCCATTTTCTCAGTAGTTTAGCAGTGATTTTTTTCACTCTCCTGATCAAACAGCGTCGTAACCGTCACTCAATTCAGTGGCAAAAAACAACAAACTTGCACATCCGTTAAGATTTCCTCAAACCCTTTCACGACTTAATTTCCATTTACTCTCTGCACTTTAATATCTCTCAAAACAGTGCAATCCCTAAACCTCCTTTTAATGGAGTCTCTTTCTGGGAGGCACAGGAAGAAGAACAAACGGCTCCTTTCAGTAGCGTCCAAAATGCTAATGCCCTGGGCTCTTAACAAGTTTATAGTGGTTCCCATGTCACGACATGCTACGCTCTGGCTAACAGCAGGCCCAAGGTCCCTGCGAGCATGAGACATCGCAGGCCTACCGCATTGCACAACATGAAGAAGATGACAATCACACTTCTGATGGCGTTGGTTCCTTCCCTTCTCTGATTCTGAGAACAAGTGGGCATGGGAAGTTACACAACACGCACAACCTTGAAGTGTCCCTCTTCTGTTCAGTGTGCTCGTCGTCCTCTGACAAATCTCTGTTTCTTTTGGTAGACAGAATTGAAGGGATCGGGTCATGGTATTCAAACACTGGATTGGATGATACTGCTACTTTGAAGGTTTTTCTGTCGCTATAACAACGCTCAAGGAGGGCGTCACAAGTGTTCTCAAAAAGTCTTTTGTGGCGAAGGAAAGTGTTCCAGTCCGAAAAAAGGGACTGGACATGTACGGATTGTGGTTTCAAATCCTTCCTTTTTTGGCTTCTATTTGGTTTCTCTGTCTCCTAAGGACAGAGTAGTCAATGTGATGTCGTACTTTGTATTCTGACAAGTAAATAAAGTTGGCGGAAGAGATTAGGATTGAAAACAATGTGTGATGGAAAGCTGGCAATCTGCAGTGACCTGAAGGTCAGCCTGCTAAATTTGAGTGTTTCCACTGGTCAATGAGAGAGACATGACAATACCTGTGGAACGAATAGTTATCTTGATTTGCGTTCACCTGCTGTTTTTATTGACCACGGATAACGATTGTGTGGTCAATCACTTTCTCTCTCAAAATTAGATTTTCCATTATATTATTTGCTTAATAGACATTCCAAAGGTTATTGAGCACTCCCTTCTAATACATTTTAAGGCAGACCTGGTTACTGATAAGGTTCCCTTATCCCTTATACATCCAAGTCTCAGGCTTGGATTAGTATTGATGGATGTCCTATTCACGAACAGCTTGATGGATGTGTAAAAAACAATCCTGTCCAATAGGGATTTAAATGGACTTTGCAATGGTTGACAAACAGAAAAAAATGTAAAGAGTGAAAGGTAACCTTTAAATACTGGGAACTACCCTGTTATTGACGAGCAATTCCCAAAGATCGCACTCTGGGTGCCAAATCCTTACAAGAATATGCATGAATGGACCCGTGAATTGATGAATGAATATATTTATCAATCGATGAATGACCAACAAGTTGTTTGTTCTACACTGATGGATTAGAAAAGTGTTTTTTTTTTAAAAGGGCTAAATGTTTAAAACTAAAAAGAGGTTGAAAGCTCTCTTAATTTGCATAATTAATCATGATGATATCTCTCAGAGGACCTAGCCTATTTCTCTCTTCATTTCTTGACTAAGTGATGCATTCCTGGAGCTCGATCTGTGAGCAGGGATTTTAACACTATTCTAAATTTCCCATTTGTACAATCTGACCCTTAAGCAAGGCGACGCGCATACCTTACGTATCACAACAGCATCCGCCATTTCCCACAATGTCTATAGACCTGCTGTTCAAATATATGTCCAGGAAATGCTTTGTTAAAATCATTTGGACATTTCATTGTGATTCAACGGAACTGTCGAACATCAACAACAACGATTCACCTCTACCACAACCTTGCTTTTCTTTGTGTACATCTATAATCTAACTTCCGACGCACACCCTGTTCTACTATCACTCTCTTTTACATATTTACTGCATTGTTCAGCTCTCTTACACACCATTGAGGCTTTTATCCGCTTCCACACAACCATCAAAGAATACATTAGCATGGGTGGTTTCAGGTACCTTTCAAAAGACCAAGCTGTCCCTATTATTTTGTTATTTACTTTTAAAGGGCTTGCTGTGACACACTCAAAGGCTAGTGTTCAGTCCTGATTCAACGTGATTACCCAGCTGTTCGCAGTTAGAATGCCACACATTAGCGGTGCCTGAGCTCCCGCGGTGGACGGACCAACTGTTTATCTTGGCAAGTTGAGCCCAAAGTTGAGTTCCTTGCAATAAATCACGCAATCAATATATCACATTAAATGTTGACGCTTACGTAATTGAACATAAAAGAAACAAAAATACCATTAGCCAAATTAGCCTACTTAGTCAAATAACAGCATATGTTTCATCATACCTCGCACCTGCTCGTTCAGTTCCCATAACATGTCAGGCCTAATTACATATCTGTTCCCACTTTACTTAGTGTGTCCTGCTAATATTCCAACTCTGCGTTGTGAGTCAATACCTGGTGTAACCTCTGGTGTATTTTTTTGGCTCGCAGGAAGAAAACCCCAAAACCGCTTTACCGCTGTTACAGATCTGACCTTAAACACACACTGTATAGGCCCATGTAGAAGCCCAAGGTCGCCAGCATGCCATTCACCTGATACCTCTCTCAGCCTGCCCCACCCCCCACCCCTGATGGAAGATGGCAGCCTTCCATCATTGGTAGCACTCAGCCTACCAAGAACAAAGACCAGGCACTCAAGTGGGAGAACAAGTCATCCAATGCCTCACAATACTTGTTTTAATAGGAAAAGGAAAAAACAAGATCCATCAGTTACAGTACATTTGACAATAGTTCCAAAGCCTCTAAGTTAGCAACGCAACAACGCTAGGTTTACAAAATAATCGTAATACAAACAAAACATAAGAAATTCAATAAACCATTACTTGTTAATGATAGTATTCTTTCAGTGTTGCAACTAGAACACTTGGCTAACTGCTCTGAAGAAGCGACAGGAATACTAGTAGGGAAATGGAAGAAAATCATCATTGTCAATTGCTTCTCTGATGAAACTGTCATTTAATAATGATGAACATCCGTGTGGGGGTAAAACACAGCAGTTAGTGCTTGACGGTTTCCAATAAAACAGGCGGCAGACGTCCACCCACACACACACCTCTCACACACACGCACCCACACAGACACGCCAACACACGCAGAGGAAACACAAAGCAATATTATCCTTTTGATGTGGGCTCGACAAAGGCAGAGCTCTGAAAGGGTCTTTTCACCGGATTCGGCAGGGCCTTGTCTGTGCTTTTAAGTTGTCTGAGATAACTTTCCCGGTTCGCCCGCTGTCACGGTGAAGCAAGCGCTCGTTTCACTTGTTTCCCTCGAACCGCCTTTCATGCGATACCGAAGCTTCCTGAAAGCTCCTTTGGGTCGAGATACGTACCGCTGTCTTGACTTAACAGTGGTCGATGCTTCATGCTGAATTATTACACACTTGTTTATGTATCATACTTCTTTGTGTAACAAATGGCAAACCGGGTGCTAATCCCCTTTACCGCATGCTGTGAGATCAGTGATTTAGGCACATGCTCGTTATAATGTCTTTACTGGTTAGTTATCTGATATCACACCTATATGACCCCAGTGAAGACCCGTAGCTTGCTACCTTTAAGACCAGATGTGGTTTGCAGGTGCAGGTGATGCTCATCCATAAATCACCTGGCTGACCTTTAGTTGGTGAGACGCAGTTGTCACGTTGAGGTTATTCATGGTATACTGGAGGGAAATCTATAGCCCGCCAGACACCACTGCCTGCTGTTAGACGG
>NC_079424.1:19911987-19914487 GCF_026213295.1 Gadus chalcogrammus
CTCTCTCTCTCTCTCTCTCTCTCTCTCTCTCTCTCTCTCTCTCTCTCTCTCTCTCTCCCTCTCTCTCTCTCTCTCTCTCTCTCTCGCACTCCCACTCTCTCTCACTCTCTTACTCTCTCTCTCTCTCTCTCTCTCTCTCTCTCTCTCTCTCTCTCTCTCTCTCTCTCTCTCTCTCTCTCGCACTCCCACTCTCTCTCACTCTCTTACTCTCTCTCTCTCTCTCTCTCGCTCTCTCTCTCTCTCTTACTCTCTCTCTCTCTCTCTCTCTCTCTCTCTCTCTCTCTCTCTCTCTCTCTCTCTCTCTCTCTCTCTCGCACTCCCACTCTCTCTCACTCTCTTACTCTCTCTCTCTCTCTCTCTCTCTCTCTCTCTCTCTCTCTCTCTCTCTCTCTCTCTCTCTCTCTCTCACTCTCACTCTCTCTCTCTCTCTCTCTGTCTCTCTCGCACTCCCACTCTCTCTCACTCTCTAACTCTCTCTCTCTCTCTCTCTCTCTCACTCTCTAACTCTCTCTCTCTCTCTCTTACTCTCTCTCTCTCTCTCTCTCTCTCTCTCTCTCTCTCTCTCTCTCTCTCTCTCTCTCTCTCTCTCTCTCTCTCTCTCTCTCTCTCGCTCTCTGTAGACCAATAAGCCAGCAAATGTGATGCTCACAACTTTTCTATCCCACAATTTAAAAAGATGATTAGGAAAAAGAAAGAGAGAGCAAGAGCAGATGAATATTCTCTCTCCCCAACTTGGGGGGGGGGGGGGGGGGGGCGCACTGTCAGGTGACAGGGGAGTTAATGCGTCTGGACAGTCTCTGAATGCTACGGTTCATCTGCTGTCTTTGTTAACAATTAGGAGAGACAGAGCATTTAAATGGGCAGCGGCGGTTTTAAAGCGATAAGGCGCCGTCCCTCCGCTAACTCATTACCTCATTGTTTTCCTCTTTGATTTTGGAAGCACTTTCACATGCATTGACAACCTGGCCGCCCATCATTTTGTCTCATACATGGGCCTGTAATTAACGGAAGAGCGCCAACGCAACCGTCACATGATTATTCTTTAACATCATGGGTTGCTGTTTTGTCTCATGTACTGTCACAATATTTCGCCGGACATTTCCTTGTTCCTGCTCCTTGTTGTTATGTTTGAAGAGCGATAAAACGAAACAACAACACAACAGCATGATTCTCTCCAATATCTCATACATGTCATTGGCATCTTGCTACAGGTAGACTGTAGGCAATGGGATTCAAACCCAGAACCATTCAGCGGGTAGGATGGATATGGACTTGTTATGTGAGAATGGACAGGGTATATGATGATAACATTATGATATGGATGTTAGTATTGTACGTTATGTTGTGATTATGTCATGTCATGAATGTGAGGATGAACATTTAATGTCATGATATTGTTACATCATGTGATTATATCATCTTGATGATGGATTGGACATGTTATGGTTATGACCTTGTTATTTCATAGATGTGACAATGGACATGATTATGTACATGTATGGATGTGAGGGGACATGTTCTGATTTGGATGATATCATTGTTTGGATGTGAGTGGACATGCTACGATTGTTGATGTTAAGCATGTGATTATGGACACGCTATGATTATGACCATGTTATGGATGGGATGTGATAGCGGACGTGCTGTGTGTCTCCACAGACCTGAAGCCCAGGTTCCTAACACCCGAGGGGAGGGAGTATTCGGCTGTCGAGGGCAAGGCGGCCATCTTACACTGCAATGTCTTCGGCTCTCCTCCTCCCTCCATCACATGGTACGCAACCACACACACACATACACACACTCACACACACACATGCATGCACAAACACACACAAACACACTTATAAATCCGTACACTCACACACATGCTAACAAGCATGCATTCTAGGTAGCAGCCACATACACGCGTACACACACACGGTCCTGATATTAACCTACAAGCACAACTCTCTGTACTCCCACGCACGGTACCATGCTGGGCACGGCTGAAAAGGAGCATCTGATGCTCTGTCTACCCCGGAGAAATAGTTAAATAAAGGAATACATTAAGTATTAATTAATGAAATAATAAATACACTCACAAAAAGCCATCTGGTTGCTGTTCCAGAAGTCTAGCCAGCAGAGTGCACTGTACATCAATCTTTCCCAACTCCCTCTGAATATCTTTTTTTCTTCATTTGTAATTGCTTCTCTCATTTCTTTTCTTTCTAAATCGTGGTTGATTTTGGCCGCAGCTCCGATCGAGTTTCATTTGGATTCTTGGCGAAACTATTAAATATATATTTTATTTCAACAGGAGCAGGGACGACTCTTCGGGGGCTGTGGAGGGGCCGCGGTTCACCGTGCACAGAAACGGATCGCTGGAGATCCGCGTCGTGGAAAGAGAGGACATGGGAGAGTACCGGTGCCTCACCAATAACACGGAGGGAACAGCTGCCATCGCCGCCACGCTTGCTGTCAGAGGTACTCCCCCTTCAGCCCCCCTGCCCCCCCTCCCTCT
>NC_079424.1:19919487-20004487 GCF_026213295.1 Gadus chalcogrammus
ATTATCCTCCCGTCTCCAGCCTTCTTTTGGAATTGCCCCAAGGAGGTCACCTCAGGTTAGGGCTCATCGCACTATAGTGGTCACCACATGATGAGCTTTCAGCATTAGTGTGGCCAGCGTCGCCAATGTATTAGCCCATTTACCTACCCCTAACCCTATTGAGTCGAGGGCTGAAGCTCCTAAAAGTACAAACAATTTCAACTCTCCCCCTGTTGTTGTTTGACCTTCCGAAATATACTCAATCTGATCACAGACTAGATCGAAGATTTAAACCAACAGAATCAAAATATAAACACTTTAATTGTTTCTTAACCTAAATGCATGCCTCCAAAGTTGTATGAGGGCAAGGTGTTCAACCGGCCTCTGTGGGCTGGCTATATTCCCAACACCCGACCTAGCGTCCAACTCTTTGCTCGAAGCTCATCATGTGTTGACCCCTTATCTCTGCCCCTACCCCCCACAACCACTACAGTGGTAGAAACAGAATCAGTCTCAGTAGTATTACGTTTCAGTGTTACTAGCGCACCCCATACCCTTGCGTTTAGTTAGTCCCTCGTGTGTTGCCACAGGATTTATAAAGTGTTCATCTAGATGTCTGGTGGTGATGACATGTGAGAGTGTGGTTCTTTTAGTCGCTGTGTTGTTTTCAGAGGCTAGCTATTGCCAACTAGTTTAATGAACTGTCCCGTTGTTGGTGAGTGCAGCTGAAGCTACCTTTCCCCCCTGTGGGTGTTTCTGATTGGCTTCACTGTTGGCATAGTCACTGATATTTGTGTGTGTGTGTGTGTGTGTGTGTGTGTGTGTGTGTGTGTGTGTGGTGCATGATTGCGCTTCATTTGTTGTTTACATGAACGTGTTTTCTATGTGAATTATTTTGCGTCTGTTCTTGCATGAATATAAATGTGCATATATGCATATATACATATATATGTGTGTATATATATATACATATATATATATATATATATATATATATATGTATATATATATATATATGTATTTGCTTGTGTGTGTGTGTGTGTGTTTCTGTTAATGTGTCTTAATATGTGTGTGTGTGGGTTTGCATGCTTGTGGGTGTATGTTTGGGTGTACCTGCATGTGTGTGCGCCTGCCTACCCTACGTGTGCAAAACGACACGTGTCCACGCATACCTGTGCGTGTGCGTATGTGCGTGTTTGTGTGTGACTAATTGTGTGTGTCTGTTTGGGTAAATGTGTGTGCATGCATGTCCGTTTGTGCATGCCTTCATGTGTGTGTCTGTGCGCATGCCTGTGTGTGTGTGTATGTGTGTGTGTGTGTGTGTGTGTGTGTGTGTGTGTGTGTGTGTGTGTGTGTGTGTGTGTGTGTGTGTGTGTGTGTGTGTGTGTGTGTGTGTGTGTAGTCCCCAGCGCTGCGCCGGACAACGTGACGGTGGAGGTGATGAACAGCTCCGTGGTCAAGGTCAGCTGGGGGCGCGTGCACAAAGACAAGCTGCACGGCCACCTGGGGGGTTACAGGGTAAACGCTCTTAAAAACACACACACACACACACACACACACAAACACACACACACACAAACACACACACACACACACACACACACACACACACACACACACACACACACACACACACACACACACACACAAACACACACACAGACACACACACACACACACACACACACACACACACACACACACACACACACACACACACACACACACACACACACACACACACACAAACACACACACACGCCCACAAAAACACCCAGGTGCGTGCGACTTAAAAGAAACAGGCCTGACCTTCCTTTAACCCTTGGCCTCTGTCCCCCCACTCAGCCGCTCAAAGCCCCCTGGCGACGCTATACACACACACACACACACACACACACACACACACACACACACGCCTACACACACACAAACACACGCCCACACACAAACACAGACATATACTCACACATGTGTATGTGTGTGTGTTGCATGATTGCGCTTCATTTGTTGGTGAGTGGCTCCCTTTCACCAATGGGTACAGCGGGACCCCATAGGGGCAGCCAGTGGGTTCAGGACCCCCCTATTGGCTGCCCAATAGCTCCCCTTGAGAGTCGCAAATGCATCATATGCTTTAAGATGCATGATATGCTTCTATCTGATATTTTATATCGGGTACTATTCCATTAAATCATTGATAGAGCTGTATGTTTTTCTTTTTAAGTAAAGTAGGAAGATACATTGAGTAAGAAAGTTGGCTATTTGAAAAACAATGATTCGGCAAACACATGTACACACAGATACATAAAACATTAAAACATGATTCTTGTGGAACAAAACTTTTACCAGACCAGTATTAATCCTGGTACCTGCTACATCAGTAAAAGTCGTAGTAAAATTCACTATAAAATAGGAAACCAAAGTATATCAGTGTGCGATTCTGTTCATATTTACCTTTTTCTAAGTAGCCTATATACTTCATCCTAATAGAGTTATTTTAATTCAATTATGGATTTTGGTTTTGGTGTACGACATGTGTGACCCTAAGATTCTCAGAAGCTAGATCTGGTAACCCCTATAATCAATGTGTAGGCGCGCCCCTGAATGGATAAAGAATGTATTGAAGTGGGCAGGATAGTCTGGATATAATGGATTTGTTTCTTGGTTTAAAACTCTAATGTCCACAGTCTACCTTTTAGCATCCTTGAGCAAGTGCATGCCCCTACCCTGCTCCTTAATGTCATGCGTCTGTATTCAACATGAGGCACTTTGGATAAAAGCATTTGGGAAAGAGAAGCTGTGGGATTCAAGAATGTAATGCGTGCCATTCGTAATTGCTGCTTGTTGAACAAGTAACCAACAGATTACTATGAATATTCACTAATTTAGCTGACGCTTTTATCCAAACGTCTCTGTTTCCTTGTCACATACGCATTAATTGAACAAGAAGCTTGAGCAACGAGCCACCTTGTTTGCACTGCTGAGGAAGCCAGGCATTCAAGTATTTTGTGGACAATAGTGAATGTTGATTGTTTATATATGCAATGTGCCCACAACAATGTGGCAATCAATGGTCAATTTAGAATTCCTATTTAATTTAGCTTTTTAATAATACAAACTTGAAAATAACAGCATAAAAGCGAATCACATTGCAGAAAATTAAAGTCAAAGTCAAATACTAATAGTAGTATTTTTTTCCCTCTTCTTCTTCTTCTTCTCTCTCGCTGGTGCAGGTGAACTGGTGGCGCCTGCGGAGCCGGACGGACGCCAAGAAGAAGGGCCAGCACGGGGAGCGCCACACGCATGCCTTCCCCGGGGACCGCGGCCACGGCCTGCTGCCCGGCCTGACGCCCTACTCCGAGTACAGCCTCATGGTCATGAGCTTCAACGGCCGGGGCAACGGCCCGGGCAGCCACGTGGTCACCTTCAGAACCCCGGAGGGAGGTGAGGACGAGGGGGGGGGGGGGGTGGTTAGGATGGGGGTGCTTGAGTGGGGGAGATGGGGAGAACGATAAGGGAGGAAGATGAAGTGGGTGTGGTGGTTAGGATGGGTGTAGTTGAGGGGGGGGGGGGGGGGGGGGGGGGGAGATGGGGAGAACGATAATGGAGGAAGATGAGGGGGGTGTTAGGAAGAGAGGGAGAAGGGTGAGGGAGGACACAACGAATTGGTTGGTGCTTAGGAGGGGAGGAGAGGAAGGGAGAGCGGGGAGCTGAGGACATTGCTATGGTTGTTAGGAAGACAGGGGGGTGAGGGAGGGGGATTGTGTTGTTGTTAGGAGGAGGAAGAGAGATGAGGGAGAGAGAGGGAAGGAAAGAGTAAAACTGGGGGGGGGAGTATTGATTTGGCCCCGCCCCTAAAGCAGTCGAAAATACATCTAAGAATAGTTGAGAACTGGGTTGCTCCCTGTGTCTGTTTGTGTGTTTGACCTTCATAAATGTGTGTGTGTGTGCGTGTGCGTGTGCGTGCGTGTGTGTGTGTGTGTGTGTGTGTTTCAGTCCCGGAAAAAAACTCTGCGTTCAGGGTCATGGAAGTCCAGAAGCACACCATCTCCCTCGCCTGGTCGCCGCCCCGGGAGCCTAATGGGATTCTCACTGGTTACCAGCTGCAGTACCAGCTCAGTACGTACCTGCACACCCAGCACACCCGCCCCATCCACGAACAGCGACCACATCTGAGCCCCGATCAAAGTCATGACGCCTCATATTCCACGAGGAAACATTGCCCTATTCATGTCACCGTGGTCCCGTGCGTCCCCGTACACATCCTAAGCACTCGCACACGGTTCTGTTTGCTATTCAGTCATTCAGCAGAGAACACAATGATGGTATCTCTCAGAGCTCGTGTGAAGAGAAAAGGCGTCCCTGTTTGAGATGCACTTCTCGTAGGGGGAGGCGGCGCCGGGAGATCTATGGTTCTTGGTTGATTGTGTAACCTGGCCTGCCGCTGGTGGTGCCGCCGGAACAAGAAAATCATTGGGGACCTCTAATGGGGCGGCGGTGGGAGGTGGGGGTTGGGGGTCAGTGAAGGGTCAGAGTGGCTGTTGAGGGGACATGTCACTGGGAGGGGGGGGGGCGGCAGGGCTGGTTTGATTGGCCTATATGTCACCGTCATTGGCTTGGACCAGTGCTGACCAGGGCTGCGGTGTCACAGCCTGTAAAGAGACTCACCAGAGCTCCACGTCTTACACACACACACACACACACACACACACACACACACACACACACACACACACACACACACACACACACACACACACACACACACACACACACACACACACACACACACACTCAGTATCCTGAAACACAAGCTACGGTGAAGCTTAATGAGTAATCGGAGACGCATTTCCTGGCTAATCGAGTTTGATTCCTGCAGCTGCAGGAGAGGGCCAAACGTCATGGAGTGTTTAAGCCGAGGACGCTGTCATTGTGGCGGCGTGGTGATGTTGGCGGCTGATGGACTCTTTGAAGTGCTGCTCCTCTTTTTTTTTCTTTTTTTTTCAAGTAGAACCGAAGGAAGTCATGTGTGAAATGTTGCAGATAAACGGGCCAGCTGTCACTACGGCACCGGCGACACTGCGGAAATCAGACCGCCGCACCGCAGATGTTTCCCGAATGATGCCTACCTCAATATGAGAGGGGGGGGGGGGCGGCAGCTTTTCGTAGAGTTCCCGCTTCAAAAGTTTCAATGCGAGGGGGCCTTTTGTAATGTCATTAACCACACTCAGCACGAGGGAATTCGGGGAAGGAGGAGGTGGGAATCAATTTGGATACAAACTGTGGTTTATTGGAGTTCATGTTTTGTTCGAGGGTCACTATGCTACCGTGTCAGTTCAACAACCTGCATCACTTATACTGTTGGCTTAAAACCCGATTAACCGTGCGCCATAAAATCAGGACATTCTGGCCTCATGCCAGAATGTTCACATGGATTTAGATGATACACAGAAACAACCGGAAGTGACGTAGCTTGCTCACAGGAGAAAACATAGGCGAATTGGACACTACAAGTAAATCATTTTGGACATAATAGCAACATGCATTCCTAGAATAATGACATTAAATAATAGGCTCAAAATACTGGAATTGTATACTATGCAACATTGCCGTAGCAACATATCGCCATGCGTGCTTCATATTGACGTTCAGCCATAATGAGGACATCCTACCTAATCGAGACATCCTAGCCTAATGAGGACAGTCTGACTTTATGAGGGCATCGATGTCTTATGAGGACATACCATCCTTCTGAGGATATTCTAGCAATCTGAGGACATCCTTACCTTGTGAAGGCATTCAAGTCTTATGAAGACATTCTGACCCTATGAGGATATCCATACCTTCTAAGGACAGCCATACCCGGTGTGCACATTCATATCTTATAAAGACATTCTGCGGCAATGCACTTTCCATTTCAGGACAATATTTTATTTTGAAGAGATTCTTGGCTGTGTCCGACATTCTGACCTCATTAGGACGTTCTCATGAGGACATTCTCGTCCCGTTGTTGTGGTGACGTCACTCGTCTAACCCCGCGTCTTGGCTGTGTTTCAGTCAACGACACGGAGGGGTTGGGGCCCTTGCAGACGGTGAACATCAGTGACCCCGCGGCCACTAAGCTGACCCTGAAGGACCTGGAGGCGCTGAGCAGATACAGGTTCTACCTGCGCTCCTGCACCACGGTGGGCTGTGGGCACACCGTCACTGAAGACAGCACCACCACGGCGAAAGAACGTGAGTACTTTTTCATTATTTACCGTCCTTTGAACACGGGGTTACCTCAACATTTTGGTGCTGTGACCCCCTTGTCGAAGTACATCAGGCCCCAAGTCCCACAAATTAACGTATATTTAGTGCAGAAAAATAAGCAATACATTCTCATCACTTTGTCACAAAAATGTGTATTAACCACCATGAGTGAAACAGGCATGCTACCATGAATATATAGGTTTGGAACATGGTAAATGGACTGTATTTATGTAGCTCTTTTCTAACCAGTGGCCACTCAAAGCGTTTTACAATATTGCCTAACATTCACCCATTCACACACCGAGGGCGGTGTCAACCATGCAAGGCTACTGCCAACTCGTCGGGAGAAGTTAGGGTTAGGTGTGTCTTGCACAGGGACCCCTCAACACACAGCTAGGCGTAGCCGGAGTTCGAACTAGCAACATTCTGGTTACAAGCCAACCCGCTCTACCACCTGAGCCACATACTGCCCCACATAAAGCTTCCAAGGGGAATACATCGATTTTTTTTGCTCAATACAAATCCATATATAAGCAGATAGGATGCCTACAGACTGTGGACCTTTAGAACTCCGGCCCCAAACTTTTCTTGTGGCTATCGTCACAACCTAGCTACCACACACTATCCTGCTTTTCGCAGGGTCACATTTAAATTCACAGACATCCAGCAGACACTTTGACCCAAGTGACTTCCAAATGGCGCTATCCAAGCAGACAATCAATACAGGAGCAACTATAAATTTTAAGGGCTGCACAGAAAAGTTAAAAAATTGAAATCTGCCAGATAGTGCAGGATAGAATCCAAAACTAGAGTTAGGCATTTATTTAATTGTAAGCTTGAATTGTCCCAGTAGACAAGGTTAGGTCATTCTTTGGCTGTTCCACTGTATCAGATTCACAAATATATATATATATGTATTGCAGCCAAGCTCTTTCAAATCTCCATGTCGGTTTGTTTTTGTGGATAAACAATTTTATATGGCTGTGGAAGTGTGTTTCATTTGTCACTGTCTTCAAGGGGCAAGTGCTTATTGATTGGGCCTGAGAATGTAAGCTATGGAACAATCATCCAGTGAAGAAAATTGCTTTGAGCGGGGGAAACTGGAGGATTTTATATTGAGTTGTGTCATCATAAACATGTTGCCAGATAGGGGGTCTTAATGAGAGGCCTTCAAGGATATAATATTTTTTTTCCAAAAACATGTAATTTATTTTCTCATTCTTTTTGGTCTCCTTATCAGTGCAAGTTGATTACAATTCCAGTCAAGTGGGTTGTGGGCTTTGGCCTGAGTGATCTCAAAGAAGAGGATAGGGAAAATGGGAGAATGCACATGGATTTACCAAAGTGCCATCATAGCCTTTACAATGTGAACATTTTATATATTGTGAAATACCAGCCATTCCAGTGAAACACATTGTGCTTTTAAACTGTGTCACAACAGCATAGTATAGCAAAGCCTCCTGAATATACTTATTGTATGTTTGACATTACAGTCAAATGTCCTATGTGTCATACCTATTAGACTACTGCTGTCTTTTATGAAGCAAAGACATATTCATCATGCTTTAGCAGTGTGTGTGTCCATGGCGCATCGTTATGAAAGGCAGTGTGCAGCCGTATGTGTTCCTGTATGGATGGAAGTTGTTTCCTGTCTTCTATTTTTTATTCTTTAGTTTGCCCTCCAGCCTCCACTGTGGTTTCTCCTGTTGACTTCAGTAACGGGTCTCTGCTCATACACAGGGTTACATAACCATAAAGCTAAAATATTCTCAAACAGGTCGCCCTCAGAGAGAATAACAACCTCATCCACTCTCATTCAAACGAAACAAAAACTCTGCCCCAGAGTTGAACGTTGAACTGAAAGTCTGACAAGGTTGGTTTAGTCCAAGTAGAGCAGCCGGCTACTAAAAATGCAAACAAGAAAATAAAAAAATCCCAGCCTGAGCGGACTTGACCGCAGACAGAACCTCTCAGACGCATTGAATTGCACAAGGGGGAACCTGCATAAAGGTTTAGACACACCAGTCATCTGTGGATAATTGACCTTGTCTGCTGTTTTCCCCCATCATCAACAGAGAGCACTTCCATGCCTACTTTCATTAGCCCAACGCAAAGCTCTCCTTCAGCCAGCTGAGGGCTTCATGCATAACGGCAACACTGAAACCTACGCAATTACTGAGTCCTATTAATCTAGCCTCATTTGTGACTCTGATATCGACTTTTTATATCCTAGCAATAGTCGGCTGTCTCTAATTTTTTCTCTTGCATGCTTTAGCTGATCATCTATACCGTGCTTGCTAACCACACTGTCAAACTCACACTCATCTAATTATGGATGACAAAGTGTGACTCTCCGGGAGAAAAGTCAAGAACAAACAATCAGTTGATAATTAATACAACGATAATGTATTATTTTTGATCCATTTTGTAAACTAATGGCAGGATTAACTTATTGTATGCCTTATAGGCATACAATGGTACAAAATCCCAGCTCTGCGCATGAACACTGACACCAACTGCAGTGGCTGGGACTCAAAGAAGAGCCACGTTCAGCCTGTTTTGGGTCAGGTAGCCTGCCTCAAGTAATGAATATAAAAAGGTCCAAAGTAAACAAGGGGCTGTGTAAGCCTGTGCCAGCCTTGTGTGTGTGTGTGTGTGTGTGTGTGTGTGTGTGTGTGTGTGTGTGTGTGTGTGTGTGTGTGTGTGTGTGTGTGTGTGTGTGTGTGTGTGTGTGTGTGTGTGTGTGTGTGTGTGTGTGTGTGTGTTTGAGTACGCTGTCAGGATGTTGACATGTACTACTTTACATGTAAATTCAACAGTGATTCACCTTCTTGTGAACCCCACTGAGAGTTGTTCCGGTGACGATCTTAAACGGCAGGTGTGTGTGATTTAAAGTGCCGGGGTGAAGTCTGTCCTCTCTAAAGACTCTTTTTAGCAAATCATGTCTAGAAGAAAGTTTAACTTTAGAAAGTGTCAACACAGAACTGATGGATAATTTGTTTGTTTATTATTATTATTGTGATTGTTGGTGCTCAGTTGTCACTTATTAGAATGCTATCTATTTAGATGTAAAGGTAGCATGTATGCTAGCACTCACTAGTAAATAGTTTACAGCAGTGTATTCCAAGTGGATAGGATTAGTCCTTCATTTTAGACCCTCCATCATCTCTCCTCCTCACCTTCTAGCATATAAATTGTCCCCCACAGCCAAACCTACTTGATCCATATGAATATGAAACACACACACACACACACACACAGAAGAAAAAGCAGCAAGCAAATCCCATTCAACCTAATGGAATTGCAGCCTTTAACAGATAAAAGGTAGCCTACTAATGTATTTTTCTTGATATAAAGATGGGGCGTTGGTGTCAAAATAAAGAATAATGAACAATATTAATTCCTACATGATGATATTTGGGTTTTATTTCCAAAAATAAATGTTCACTAGTAATAGTAACTAGTGTATGTGCAGCCCTAAGAGCAGAGCACATTTAGGCTACCACACCACACGCAGTTGTAATGGCCCAAAAATACCAGATGATATCTATCTAGTATTTAGCCTTATATCAAAAGATTGATCCTAAAAGAAGATATCTTACAGATTAATCAAGTTTATTTGAGGAACATTATCATAAAAAAGACCATAGTTGACCAAAGTGCTGTTCAGTTAGATGCCACAACGTGGGCACACAGTATAAGAAACAAAACATATCAGATACAATGAGTAAGAGTACATAGAAAACAGGTGTTGGTGGAGGGGGCCGACCTGACGGTGCCAGCCTATGCAAGCCTTTGTAAACCAAACTGTACAAAATATATTCTGAAGCATATGGAGGGTCACTGGTGAATCAGGGGTGAAGTGTCCATCTACCTGGAGACAGTCAGAGAGCGGCAACAGCATTTGGACCAGTTGTAATCATGACATGGAGGACTGAACTTTCCCAAATTATAGGGAGTTACAGTAATCCAGTCGAGACTTTTGCTGTCGAAGATTTTTGGCAGAGGTTTTGACGTAGGTAGCTAGCTGGCCCAGGTTTTAATTATTATAATTATGTTTGTGGAATCGGGAGGGAGTTTCAGATTTCAGTTTCAGATTTGTTATTATTTAATTTAAGAAAGTTTTGGGCCATGCAGCAGTATGTCCTCAAAGCCCATGTAAATGGGATAAATAATTGGTCCAAGAATAGAACATTGGGGACCCCCCAGGTAATATTATCTGAGGGAGGAATAAAGTGCCTATAGAAAGGCCTATATTGTTGTTCAGATAGGTATTTTGATACTTAAGGCTGGGCGGATTTTGTACTCTGGAGGGCCCTGATACCAGATTTTAAATGTGTTGTAATTAATTCAGAAATAAAATCAACTGTGAATCATTTTTGAAAGACATTTTAATTTAGATGTGGGTCTGACATCGTTGAGAATAGAGGCATCTAGGTATGGGTTCATTAAGGAGAGGCTTGACAACTGTGTATTTAAAACAGGTCGAAACAGGACTGCTGGGCCGCTATTAATAAGGCAGAGGACGCCAATGGGCCTGAAAGCAAAGCATTTCACCCTCTCCAAGATAACCACAAGACCAGTCCTTTATTACAGGACTTACTCCTCTGCTGCATCAAGTTAGACGGGCAGTATACCCCAAAAAAGAAATTGTTTGTTGTTGTTTATTATTATCATTATTTATTTTGTCACTGTTCCTCAATTAGACCATCATTGTGTAAAATCATATGTTTTCGCCAGCATACACCAACGATAGTACTAGCATTGAAAAAAAGTTGTGCAAAGTTGCCGTGGGTCGTAGCCAAGCGGATCGAATGTCCCTCCCTCCTAGAGCGGGTGTGAGCTCGACCAACATCAAACAAGACAACACTGAAGTTCAATTCAACATGGAACCACCAACAGGTGTCCTTTTGGACAGAGTGTGGGGAGGTGTGGAAGCTCTCGCTAGGAGGAAAGTATTTCTCAACACTGAGATAAGTGGATAAGTGGAGGCTGTTGAGAGGTGGCGGGGATTGCAACATTTTCTGTCGCTGGCACCAAAAAAAGCAAACAAAAACAACAACAAACACCCCAAAAAAGATGCCTGTGACTTTGAGAGAGAGTGGAGGGGGGGGGCTTTTAGGCCAGCCAATCCCTGCTGTGGGAGCAGCTGCTTTGTGCCGCGTGTAATGGCAGGATTAAGATGGCGGTGACAGAGTGTCGCGCTCCTGACGATCAGCCTTTAGGATATTTTCTTTTTTTTTAGGCCGGGGACTGCGAGACCCTTTTCCTTTTTCATTGAAAGTTGCTTGTACACCAACAGCAACAACAATGGGTATTACCATAGCAGTGGCCTAATCCATCACGATTAGCTGTGACGATGTCATGCGCACTCATCGGAGAGGGGGCGCGAGGAGCCAGGTGTTTGTCCTTGTGTTGCTGAATTATCACCTGGGCAAATACGTGCTCTTCAGCTGAGGGCAGGCGGAGGGGATTTGCATGTTTGCCGTAGGAAAATTAAGTGGAATAGTGCTTATTTGATCATTTCGGACAGCTGTGACCACGGACACAAACTTGTTCTCACGTTGTTCAATATCCTCCATACTTTGGTGAATGGATAGAAGGGATGATGTGTTTCCACAGAAAAAGATAATCGAATGAAAGATCCCCAAGGGCTAGGACACATATTACAAAAGATGTATACATGACATAATTATTTATGTAGCATTATTTCTTTCACATTATTCTTGTCCTTTTTATAGTATTTTAAGTCATAGCCTTCACCTGATGTTACCATTCAATTTCATAATTTTATCATGAATAACTGGGACAGCAGAAGTGAAGAAATTATGAATACTGCTTTTATTATGTCCTTGTTACACCATTAACCTTCCGTAGCCTCTACTCCAACATTTCTGTTCTCATCTCCTGTCAACTCTGTCAGTTGCTGCCTCGTTTATATTATCTGCTCCTGAAATGTCTGCAAATATCAATGACAGCCCTGCAATCGGGTCCACAAGGATTCAGGCTTTTATTGCATATACGACATAGCGACAAGCCTCATATTAATCATATCACCTTAATATTACCCTCCGGTTTATCAGTCCACTCTGGGTTTAAAACCGGCCACCATTAACCTTGTTCCTTTGTGTGTGTGTGTGTGTGTGTGTGTGTGTGTGTGTGTGTGTGTGTGTGTGTGTGTGTGTGTGTGTGTGTGTGTGTGTGTGTGTGTGTGTGTGTGTGTGTGTGTGTATTTGTGTAATAGTTCTAAAACCCAGCGTTCTCTTTAGTTCTATCCACTAATAAGGGTTTTCTTGACTTTTCTTTAGGTAAAGGTAAGTGAAGAAGTTCAGAGGTAGTTAAAACTTGTAAGACGTCCCGCTTCAATGTAGAGGCAGGGGGGGGGGGGGGGGGGGGGTGAAACAGGTCAATAAAAGTGGCAGGTGGCAGGGGGGGCTTGGCTGCTATGTCAGAACAGACAAGGGTGATAGGTTATGCAACCGTTATTATTTCTGTCGCTGCTAGCAGGATATTGGGGGGCTTAAGGTGAGGAGGGGGATGCAAGAGAGCTCCCAACAGCATCATCCAAAACAAAACAACAAACTGACAAAAATCAGCGGGACAAGTCAATGGCTCATCGAGTAGAGTGCCGGTGTGCCCTTGAAGATAACTTAAGGTGCTGGTGTGGCCGCTTTTTCATTGTTTCTCATCCCGGTGCCGATAGTGTTTGATTTGAGCCGCGGTGTGTGGACTCGCCGTGAGGAATTGCATTTCAATGGCTTTTACCGCGCTTGATTAATTAGACAAGGGGATTAGCTGTTTAATATTAATATTGGAACGTTTCCACTGCGGCAACCACCTCCAACCCACACACCCAAACACACACAAACACACACAACCCCCGCCCCCCCACACACACACACACTCACACATACAAACACACATCCACACTCCCGCTCCCATCCCCCTAAAGCTCCGCCTGCATCAGATAGGGCTTTGTATATCCAAACACACAATCAAAGTGTCCCGATGAAAAGGCAGAGGCAAGTCAAAGTCACCACTGTCATTGTTCTCTGCAGGTCTAGGAAATGCCCACCAAGGAATTTCCACCCAGGGCTGGTTTATCGGCCTGATGTCCACTATCGCCCTGCTCACACTCATCCTGCTCATTGCCTGCTTTGTCAACAGAAATAAAGGAGGGAAGTATTCCGGTAGGTATTAAGGCACAAAACTGCACACACACACACTCTCTCACACGCACACGCGCACGCACACACACACACACACACACACACACACACACACACACACACACACACACACACACACACACACACACACACACACACACACACACACACACACACACACACACACAAAGACACATCTCCCTGAATACTAACTAATTGATGGTCTAAGCATTATTATACTTCCATTTTGGTGTTTGCTGCTAGGACGGAAATTACACATCATTGCAAATGCTATTACAGGAATACATGAGATGGAATGGTATTAGTAGTAAAAATTCCAATCTGTTCCCACCATTTGAGTTCTGTATCAAATTGACAGCCTTTTATTCTTGATACAGGCGCCGAAACACAACATGATGCCTATATGCTGAGGATATGCTAATGCTACTCAGGGGCAGCGTGGTCGGCAATGATGACATAAGCATTGTGGTATTTTAATGTTATTCTCTTTACTGGGGACAGGAGAGCCCTTACCAGCTTTATCATTCACTGCTAATAGCCATCAGCTGGTTGCCTGGCCAGCCCTCCCTAAAGTCGTCAGCAGAAATGGAAAATTAAAAAAAACAGCGCCTCCATCCCTCTTCTTAGGCTTTTATTCAGGTTGCCTTCATAGCCTCATAGCTCTATTTTTCCTATTTCTCTCTCTCATTTGTTCATTTTCTATTGAGCGATGGAGAACATTACCTAAACACTGTCAATCCTTTTTCGGATTTGAGTGAAGCCCCTCGCTCTCAGACATGTTTGCTCTTTGCCGGGCCCCTGGGAAACCTTTTGTTCCTCTTAAACAAAATTAAACTGCATTCAGGATCAGGTAAAACATTCAAATGACTCTGTGAAGCGAAGGGGACACGGTAATCTACTGTCTTGCAGTCCTCCTCACAGGGTTGTAGTCTTTACACAAGCTCTTGCGGGAAACCGAAAAAAGAAAAATCTCATATTATGCTTTTCTTTTTTTCTTGGCGAACAGTGAAGGAGAAAGAAGACCTTCATCCAGACGTGGAGTCCCAGGGCATGAATGATGACACATTTTGTGAATACAGGTGAGCGCTAACTACCTTGGAGCGGGTATTTAACCACAGCGCTCTCATTTGCGCATAATAGAATCACTTTGTGATATGCTAACGGTTGTTGCAACCTCTCTCTCTCTCTCTCTCTCTCTCTCTCTCTCTCTCTCTCTCTCTCTCTCTCTCTCTCTCTCTCTCTCTCTCTCTCTCTCTCTCCGTCTCTCTTTCATTATGTCCTTACTGCTCCTCATTATAAAAGGAACCGTACCTACATGACCCCCGCCTCCAGATGTTACACACGTGACGTTTGAGTTAGCCCAGATGAAACGGAGGCGGTTTAAACAGCAACTGGAAATTCCCGAATAAGCCTTTGCTGTTTAACCAATAAGCGTCACTGTGCTCCCCAGCGATTACCATGCCCTGCCATACAAATAGAGACATTTGTGTTTTAATGCGTGCAGCGTAAGCCTAGGTTGCAATGGACAATGTTTCAATTTTGCTAACTAGTTAGCCGCATAACCCGCCCCTGAAGGGATGGTTTGATTATATTAGTAGCGTATCTTTCTTGGGTTCGGTCGCTGCTGCTTGTTGGGGAATTGAGCTAAACGTGTGGCTGGCCACTGACCAGCAGGAGGCGGAAACCAATCAGTGTAATTGAAAGCAGCTCATCTCCGCGGCAGTAATATGTGGTCACGTTTCATTAATCATTTAGTGGTCCAATTCATAACTGCCTACCTCCACTCTATGACTCCCTGTGTATTCCTCCCAATCGGGGTAGGGGGCACAAAATGCAGACGTTACAAATCTCCATATAATAATCTTTTTTTTTTTCATTGGGATTTCTTTTTTACTTTTAACGATAACCCCCTACTTTTAACGATGTTTCCCATAAACAGGAGCTGTTAGAACTCTGATAATAACCCTTGTTACGGTGTGTCAGCCTTACTGCTAGCCTTACCCCCCAGAATGTCCCTTTGTCAGCCCTAATCGAGGAACAAAGGGTGTTAACAAATTACAAATGTCTAACCCAGTGCGTTTGTGTGATTATTCTACACTGGTCAGCAAGAGGTGAATGCTAATGCCAATTACTGCGGTATGGAGACTTCAGCAGTTCCAGCCTGTAGCCTCACACACATGCACACACGCACGCACACACATACACACACGCACACACACACAGACACTGACACACACTCACACTCACATACCCCCAAAACACTTTGTGATGGCCAATGCAGACACAGATTGAAGCCATGAATGAAACAAGGTTATTTCTAATCTCCAATCCCTCTCTCCTCTGTGTGCTTGTGTGGGTTCCTTTATACATCTTTACGCGTGTGCGTTTATTGGGGCGTCTGTGCGTGCGTGTGTGCCCGTGTGTGTGCCCGTGTGTGCCCGTGTGTGCCTGTGTGTGTGTGTGCGTGTGTGTGTGTGTGTGTGTGTGTGTGTGTGTGTGTGTGTGTGTGTGTGCACGTGACGCAGTGACAACGACGAGAAGCCACTGAAGGGCAGCCAGCGCTCGCTGAGCGGCCAGATGGCGGGCGGGGAGAGCGGCGACAGCCTGGTGGACTACGGCGACCAAGAGGTCCAGTTCAACGAGGACGGCTCCTTCATCGGCGAGTACGCCGGACACAAGGACAAGAGGGTATCCACAGAGATCAAAGGGCCTGCCCAGGCCCCGGCGTGAGGAAGCCATGACACAATTGGAGGAGGGATGAAAGGGAGGGAGTGGAGGGAGGGGAGGGAGGTAGGGAGGGATGGAGGGAGGGAGGGAGGAGATACAACACCAGACTTCAAGGCACCACCACCCTCCTCCTCCTCCTCCTCCTCCTCCTCCTCCTCGAACCTCTTCGACAGGATGAGGAAATCGTGAGGGGGGTGGAAGGAAGACATTATCTGTGCACAAAACGGTCTGAAATGTGATCTGGAATGTGTAACTGCCGACTGCACTGCCGTCCTGGCTTTATGAGGCCACGTCATGAGCGCCCAATCACCCACCCACCACTGCCGCCTGATCCATTTATAAGAGAATGGCCCTTACTAAATACTGTATATATATATTCTGTATACTTTACATTGTAGTGTATGTGTGGAGTGCTTTGTTTTCGGTTATTATTATGACCATACAGTTATTGTTTTTTGGTTTCCTTTCTGTTTTTTTTTTTTTTTTTGTAAATGTAATTCTATGGTCAAGTTTGTACGTATGTTAGGAGAATGACAATGAAAATGAAGAAAAAAATAAGGTAAACGCTTTTGTCTCTCTGTCGCGTGTACCGTAGCACACAAACAATACAGGGTTGGGATATCAAGCCAATAATAGTTTTCAATTGAAGCAGATCCTATTTGCATTTTATATATTGAAATCCGTCGATTAAATATGATGTAATATGTGTACAGAGGTTAATTATTAACTTATTTTCTTTCTTTCTGCTTTATGTTTTACTTGACATAACACCAAGGGCATTGGAACAAATCTACGAGTCATCAATTGGAAGAGAATATCATTTGTGGTGTTATCTTCTTGTCTCCTTGAGTATGTTATCAGAAATGATAAGGCGTATATCATGAATCCTCATCAGTACAATTGTAACAATTTTCATTTTTTATCTAGTTTTGTTTTATTATTGTGAGTGAAATTCTAATGAGCGGATTTGGAGCGGATCTTTTTAAAATCTATTCTATGGGATTGTAACTGTTTTAAAAACGATGGAGGACCACAACTGTTCATTACCACGTAAGTGTCTCTCAACAAAAGTTACTAAATAGTACCAAATCCTTCACCGCCTTAGGGCGCTGCGTATCACACTGCACTTACAAATATTTGTATGATTATAATTATTCAATATTATCAAATTTGCACATACACTTGTTTCTGTTTTTGTGCACCCCAAAAACCTAGGTTACAGTATTACAACAATATATATATATATATATATATATATATATATATATATATTTGAACGTAACCCAGAATCTCATTACAGTCTTTTTATTTTTGTATAGTTACTGTAATAGATAATGGACTCTTTGGTAGTCATATTACTGTTCCTTTCTTCTTCTGGTGGCTTGTAAAATGATCTTTCACAACCTTGCTTGTTACAGTAAAGCTTCATCAATATTACACTATTTCAAAAAAAGCCTTACTTGTTCTTAATATCACGAACGGCTGTTGGGTTCAGCAGGAACAGAGCTAACAGAAGCTCCCGCTGAACTTCGACCTCTGTCAAAAAATACAGCTTGTTTTGCATGTTAATAATGTTGATTTGGTGTTTTTTTTATGTCATTAAAATTGCTTTACTTTTGTAACTCTGCGATACTGATATGACTATGTCTATGTATCGCCAATATAGGTTTGAATGAAGGTATCAGACTCGACTAAATTATAAAACTGGGACACGTGTCTGTTTTTCACACACGTGAGTGCACATTTACATAAAAATGAGCCCAAAGTGACCCTTCGCCTCATCTTATCTGTCTTGTTGCTTCAGACAGAGGGATCTTGATATTGAACTTTAACGGTTAGCAACAGAAGAAGCTCTTCAAGTCATCATTCATTAAAATAAACCTAGTTTGCCATGATTTATTTTGAAGGGTGCAAAGCCTTGTAACACTCCTTTGCGTGAACCACATTCACGCAAAGATCTTAAAATTGCGGACACACAGAAATATTAGGACTACTCAAATATTGCAGTCTTTCTTGCCGAACTACAAAAGTTTTAGACAAAAAGTAAGACTGGAATAATGGTTAGGTAAAATTATGACAATTCAAATAAAGTGAGGGATGAAATGAGAATAATGAAATAATTATATGTAAGAAGGAAATCCAGCAATTTTAGTCTTGACATTGCTTCTGAATGTGTGAAGCGCAATCTAACGGAGCACTGAAACCAGCAGGGATCATATCAACCACTACCACCATCTATTTTGTCCTAATGAACTGAAACGGATGCAAAATATGTTTCTTCCTCTGCCTGTTTCTAATGTAGCCACCTGATGCTCATTTGAACATGCTAATTCAAACATGACAATTTGAATCCACATCACGCATTAAGGAACCTGGTGCCCAACAAAAATGAGCACTGAATTTTATATATAAATATATGTATGCATAATTTTTTTTAAACTACAGAAAGACAGAAATTTTAACTAAATACGAGTCAGGATGCAATTAAAGCTTAAGGCCTGGTGAACCGCTTTGCCTTCGTAGAAACACTGAAACACATGGATTAGTAAACATATGGATTAGCAAAACAAATAGCTCTGAATATTAAATACAAGCTGCTGTGGTGGCTAACATTGTGAGGTATTGGCTTTTTGTCATTATTACACTATACATTCAGGGGGAGCCAGCATTCCTTGAATGAAAACTAAAACATGTTGTAGACCTAACCACCAAAGGTATACTGCATAGCCTGTGATATTTCATAATCCACCATAAACCACAAAATTTTACTTCATTTTGAATGTCTCCCCAGGGTTAATACTGGGATATTCTCTCTCTTCAAACGGGGAACTAATTCATAACCAATTGTTCATGGTAGCAAGATTAAAGCTGAGAAAGGCTTAATTGTATAAATTATATATTGAACCCTTTATACCGAGGTGAGGAAAAAACATGGCCTAAGGCTGTGAGTCAGGTCTCCTACCGAGTGTGTGTTTAAAAATCCCAGTGGTTAGTTTACGTTTACCCTTGTAATGCATCAAGCTGACCTTAAACAGCATTACATAATCCTTATCCTGCATTTTCAAAAAGCAGTGGGCAAAGTGATGCATTGTACCCCCAGTACATCTAATGAAGTCCCAGCAGGGAGTGGAGCAAAGTGCATCTGTGGAGCATTTTTTATATATTATCGGTATAAAGGAAGGGGAGGGAGCAGGTCAGTGGCCCTGAGCAGAACGTGGACTCTCACGCATGTTTTCAGTTCTCTTTATAAAACAAAGCACTCGACCAGTTTTTCATCTACATCACAGAGAGGATCATACATAATACAGCACTCTAATCGATAGCCACGCACTGGCCAGAAGCTCTGGCTTCCTGGCATTATTGGAGGAAAATAACAGTCGAGAACAACTTCTCTTTTAAATTAATGCTTCCCCCCCATAGTATAACATCTCCAAGGGAACATTTATTTTAATAATCAATGTCTAATAGGCACTATTCCCTTTATAACACTAGATCTTAATGATAATCTCTTCCTGAACAACCTCTTAACACACACATTGGCGTCATTAGGCCTGTCCATTGTTCGCCTTGACTTCCCCTTACATTACAGGCCTAGCACACACGTTGCCATCACAATATCACTGACAAGCGGCATTTTAAAGCCGCTTATTGCACATTTGCACCAAGAAGAAGATAAAAATCTGAATAGAAAATAAACTGGATATTCGAGGAAATGGGAATCCTTTGAGTAGTGAAACACCCTTTCTCTCTCTGCTGTATCTCTGTGGCAGTTGGCGTCACAGGAGTGCTTCTCGCGCTAAAAGAGTGATTCATTTGAAGAGCGCTGCAACCATTTTTTTCTTCTTCCCGGAGCCTGCGACTATTTCAAAGCTTACAGGCTTCTGGGACATCTGAGGGAGGACTGATCTCAACGTAGCGCACTTGCGCTGCAAATGAATTGGTCCCTAGGTCTCCAGAGCTGTCACCAGCTCACTGTGTATGAGAGCTTCATTCATCAACACATTTTCCCTGCAAGTAGCAACTTCTTGGAAAGGGGGAAGGGGCGTTAACTTAAGTAGAGGAATGGGCAAAGATATATTTTTATTTCTATTCAGCCTTGGTATTCTATTTAGCATTTATCTTCTGAGATTATTTTGTTGTGCTTTGTCTAGACAGGTACATTAGTTATGAGTAAGAAAATAATAAGAATGGTTTATGTGAGTGCCGCTATGTTTGTCGAGTGAGCCGGCAAATAGTTTGTCTGGCCTCTCAGGAATTTAATTTCTTCTGAAATTAGCCAGGGAAACTTTTAATGGATGTCAATGCGCTCTATGAAAAACTAATTTATTTGCACCATTCGCTTGAGTTACATCCTGTTAGCTTTACCTTTTATTACCTTCCGATTACCCAGCTGGAGCTACTGAACTATGACAGTATGTACCCGTATGTCATTGCGTGACATTGTCCTAATGTAAACGTGCGCCGTGAAGAAAAATAAATATTCGTCCTCGGGCAAGGATAGAGGAAGCCGTTTAGTATTGCATACAGAAGCAATACAGAACCGTAATGCAAAAGTGTTTATCCCTTTAAGGGCTTCTAATGTCCTCTATAACCCATTCCCAGTCTCTCCTTCCTCAGCATGTAAACCGGCGCTATGATTGTACTTGAGAGTCGATCGTCAAGTGACTCCCCACCACCCCTTCGACCGACAACAACTTTTCTTTCACCCGGATAACGATGATGACACCGCAATGTCAACTGTGTGGGCCCCCTCACCCGGGAAGAGGGGCCCGCTGAGTGCTCTCCAGCAGCGCTCTGATCTCTCTCAGGGTGGTCATTATCTGTTGGGGAACACCCAGCATCTTACGTTGCACACACAGCCGGGGTGCTTGGGGGAGGGGGGGGTATGTGTTAGTGCTTTTTTGTGTAGGGTGTGTGCTCATGTCTGTGAAAGCGTGTCTGTGTGAATGTGTGTGTTGGGTTTGTGTGAGAATGTTTGTGACAGTGTGTTTGTGTGATGTGTGTGTGCGGGCAAAAATATGTGTTGGGTTTGTGTGTGTTTGTTAAAGTGAGTTTTTGGTGTATGAATGTGTGCATTTATGTAAGTGTGCTTGTGTGTGTTTATGTACTGGGTTTTTCTGCATGTGCTTGTGAAAGTGGGTTTGTGTCAGTGTGGATTGGGGGATTATGTCTGTGTGATTTTGAATACAAAATTGTTTGTACTAACACACACAATCCCTTATCTAGGAGAGGGATTGTGTGTGTTTATACAAACAATTTTGTGTGGGGAGGAGGGATAGGGCTGTATTTGTGTGTAAATGTATGAATGGGATGCTGTGTGTGTGTGTTTTGTGCATGTGTGTCTGTTTGTGTGTGTCTGTGTGTGTGTGTGGTTGTGTGTGTGTGTGTGTGTGTGTGTGTGTGTGTGTGTGTGTGTGTGTGTGTGTGTGTGTGTGTGTGTGTGTGTGTGTGTGTGTGTGTGTGTGTGTGTGTGTGTGCGTATGCGGTCATTCATGTGCTCGTATTTCTGTAAGTGTATTTGTCCGTGTGCGTTTGTGTGTATGGGCTAGGGAGGTTGTGTGGAGGTGTGTTTGGGGCTGATTCAACGCCCGTGTGTGTTGTGGCCAAGCCGTGTTCACCACACAGTGTTGGCTGACAGATCTGAAAGAGACACAGATGTTGAGCCAGGGTTTAGCGACCAGTGATTTGGGAGGGTCCGCCATGGAAGAACATACGCTGGAGTAAAGGTAGACTGCATGTGTGTGTGTGTGGGTGTATTAATTTACGTGTGTGTGTGTGTGTGTGTGTGTGTGTGTGTGTGTGTGTGTGTGTGTGTGTGTGTGTGTGTGTGTGTGTGTGTGTGTGTGTGTGTGTGTGTGTGTGTGTGTATGTGTGTGTGTGTGTGTGTGTGTGTGTGTGTGTGTGTGTGTGTGTGTGTGTAGGGGAGGGGGGGTGTTTGGAAGTGCATGTTTGTGTATAGATCTACTTTGTGTGCATGAGAGAGAGAGAGAGAGAGAGAGAGAGAGAGAGAGAGAGAGAGAGAGAGAGAGAGAGAGAGAGAGAGAGAGAGAGAGAGAGAGAGACAGAGAGAGAGAGAGACAGAGACAGAGAGAGAGAGAGAGAGAAAATCTGTGTGTGTGTGTGTGTGTGTGTGTGTGTGTGTGTGTGTGTGTGTGTGTGTGTGTGTGTGTGTGTGTGTGTGTGTGTGTGTGCGTGCGTGCGTGCGTGCGTGCGTGCGTGCATGCGTGAAAACATGCAACATTGTGTGTGTATGTGTGTGAGTGGGCATATGGGCATTTGGGCATCCATGGTCCAGTCGCAGCCTGGTCGTGGATGTGTCTGGAAGCCAGCCAGAGCTGTTGGGTCAGAATGTGAGGTGTCTGCCCCAGGAGGTCAGAGCCATGTGGCTTTCTGTTTGACCTCCCCTCTCCACTCATCCCTGGCCATGTGCTCCTGCTTCAGCCAGGACAGCAAGCGCCAACGCTCCCCTATTCCCCCCCACATCCTCACCACCCCCCCCCCAGCACCATCACACTTACCCAAGGCCCTGTCGTGATCACTTTTTTTGTCTGTTGCTTACTGAGTAATCACGATTTATTTTTTCTTAAGCTAATGAACAAGTGCCTATTACACCTAATGGTGACCCATGCCTGAACGAAACATTAACACTTATTTGCTCTAATTACTAGATTAGCAGATAATTATGAAAAAGGTCAGAAGTTTGTGAATTAGTTTTAAATTGCATCAAGGCGCTTCGACTTCTCATCTGTTTGAACTATATATCTGAAATGCTAGAGGCTAATCGAACAGCTGCCCCAAGGTGTGGTTCAATAAAGATGTGATCTTAGAATCCATTTTGTATTTATTGAAGCATTGTTGAGGGAAGTGAACAATATTTCTTAATTAGTCAAAGTGCACCTCACATTAATATATCCCCTAAGCCTCTGCCACCTGTTTTCACATACATTAGTAACTTGGTTGTGTTATATGTCTGTTGTGCTTTGTCTTAAAGTTAACGTGGACAATAGTATATGTCGGTGTTGAATGTGTTTGTAAGCATTAGTGCGCTAGGATCACCGCATTGTTTTCCTCATGCCACTGCAACCATTGATTACTGAGCTCATCTCTACTCAAGATTCCTGTGCATAATATTTTTATTTTTCCCGGATTCAAAGCATTGCAGGAGGACCAAGGCTCCTACAACAAAGATGCAACAAACCTAAAATTGTATACATCGTTGCACTTTTTTCGAGACTGAATATCTTCTTCTGAGAGACAAATGCAGAATCCTCTCATATGAATCAGTGTGCATACTGTAGTGCAGCATCATCAACTTCAGCATAATATACAACGTGCAGCCCGAGCCCTGTTCCACACCAGGAGGGGAGAGGGCCCCTGTACCCACTTCAGATCATGACTAATGACTCGCTGGCCCGGCCCACCTACCCAACACTCCTGCCGGCCCCATTCCCCCTGGTTTGGCCCTTCCCTGATACGTCTGTGCATCAGAGAGCGTGTGTGTGTGTGTGTGTGTGTGTGTGTGTGTGTGTGTGTGTGTGTGTGTGTGTGTGTGTGTGTGTGTGTGTGTGTGAGCTGCAGGCCGCTTGGCGTGGATGTGTGTGCGTGCGTGCGGTGCGTGTGTGTATGCGCTGTCCTGCGCGGACTTTGTCTTGAAACGTCTGTGTCGGCGCGCGTGTGTGTGTTTGTGAGCGTGTATGTGTGCGTTTGCGCGTGCTGTGTGTGTGTGTCAGCTGAAGGCTGCTTGGTTCATGCGCACTGACCAACTTTTGAGACAGGCCTGCTATTATATAGTAGTAAGGTAATAAATTGTATTTATGTATGCAGCACTTGAAGTCGTTTTCTTATTTGATTCGATTTTTGTGCAGGGATTCTTGCACTTTCTGGGCCGTATCTTCACGGTAGAATGCACCTATTGTAAGTCGCTTTAGACAAGTGTCAGCTAAATAAATGTCATGTTATATCTCTCTCTCTACCCCCTCTCTCTCACTCCCTCTCTTAACTACCCCTTCCCCGTCTCTATTACACTCTATCTCTTTCTCTATCACAATCTCTTCCTCCCTTCTCTTCTATCTCCCACACTGTGGGGAGATAGAAGAGCCCCCTCTCTCTCCGTCCCTCTGTCTCTCTCTCTCCAGTCTATTTTAACCTCTCAGACGGAGAGCTATATATTATCTGCAGCATTGTGGTCTGTCGAGTTTGGCCCCTGAGCCACCTGGGGTCCCTGCTGGCCGGGCCCCTGGAGGCTGTTGAGGGGAGCGGAGCGGAGTAGAAGAGGGCAGTAGGACAGAAGAGGACCATTAATGGGTTTCCCAGACCATCCATTCTATTTATTGTTTACATGAGCAGCTTGTTGCGGAGAGGCAAAACTCTCCCAAGTCCTCCAGCTACTGGTTCTGCCATGGCAACCAGTGGCGCTCTATAGGCGTTTTATATACAGTACAATCTATAATGTTTATGTATTCAAATTAAGTAGCAAATATACAGTGCTTACCTCTGCTATCATAGAACTCATAGTATGCATATCATATATCTTTGTATATTGGTAGTTCTTTTTAGCTTTTAATTGAATTATCATGTGTAGGATTAATAAAGTACATCTTATTTTTTTCTAGTTTTGACCATAGCATCATAGCATTGGTGTGGTATTTTTCCATGTATTCCATGTATAATGATGTTGCCAGGAGGGTATAGCTCCACATCATCCATCCATAGGCAGACAGAAGGGGAAGATAGTAGTTGGAGATCCATCCAAAGGAGAAGTATTGATTTTTTCCTATAATCACTCTGTGTTAGGGTTGATATCTGGAACATGAAGCATATTGGCAATGTGGTCATAATGGTCAGCAACGTCAGCAAGAAATATTACATGTTTCAGTAATCTTATTATCTTATTATCCAAACATTCCTTCGAGTTCAGCATTCATTGGTATGCTAGTCTATAGCATTGGCTGTTTGAACTATCTGAAACATGATGAAAATGAATGAAATTAAGATGGACTTTTCTTTATCTCGTTAGTTCAATCCCTCACTTGCATTATGTAGCAATCTACATTTCAGGTTTACTTGCTACACTTTCATCAAAATTCTATTATCTCACCTTTGTCTAAAATATACTCGATATCTGTGAGTTTTTCACAATGTCCGAGTGGGTGAGGCACACCATTACGACCATAAAAATTCACATTCAGAACCTGATCAGTCTTATCCTAGATGACCATCATGTCCCAGATGCAGGTACGGGCTACACTATCTTGCTCAGGGATGCCTGTGCCTGTCAAACTATAAGGCCCCTTTATATTGTAGGTTTCCTGCGTTCCATCAAACTACAACACCAAGATGTGATATTTTTTTGTTTATACTGTTTATTAATTTAGTAGATAGTTTCATCCAAAGTGACTAGAACAGGAATTTTAAAACCAGCCATTGAAGAGCAGGAAGGGCAGGCTGTGAACATTGGAGTTTGAACCAGGAACCCTTGGGCTGTGTGGAAAACGCCCTTCCCACTAGATAACCCTGCCCTTAATAGCCCAGGTCCTTGTTCACTGAACCCGACATCACCTGGGTGCCCTCAATTGGGCGAAATAAATGGTTGGTATGTTCTTGATGATTATGCCCTTGATCTTGTCAGCATATCACCTTGGCTTGGTCTCCATGGATGAAACATCCCAGAGAGCCCTTTTAAATGTAATGAGCACTATGAAGTTCCCGAATTCCAGACTGGTGTTAAAGACACAGATTTTATATGTGTTTCAGATGTATGCTGTACGATGAAAAGCCTCAGCATAGAAATCACATTTCACTTCAGATTTTGTTGACTTTTTAATGAAAAAGTAATTGGGTTCTGATAAATACCTGAACTGATAGATACCCCACCGCACATTAGGCTCACTCCTGCGGCTGCTCTGTGAGCATTTCGCTCGGCGCCAGCTTCTGTTCAGAAGCTAAACTAATCATACACTTACAACAATTCAAAACTCATTTAATGTGTATTGTGAGAAGCAGCAGCAAAAAGCGTTGCATTCATTTACCAAATGAATACGTAATCTGCTGAGGACCGGCGGCGCTAGGCACAGGCTTAACTTCTCTCTATACGAAGAACTCCAGAAATGCTAGTTCTGCGACGAACCGGAACCAGCCTATTAATCTGTTTCCTATCTTATTTGCTTGCGTGAAGGGGGAGAGGGGGGGGTGCCAGTGGAGTCAAGATAAAAAAAATAAAGAGTGTTTTGTTATGGAAATCAAATAAAAAAGATGAAGCCCACCCCCTCCGCCTTTAGAAGCTCGGAGCCTCGTCTCATTGGCAAGGTAATGACGTGCGCCCTGGGCCGGGCAAGAGAACCAAGATAATGATGGCAGTCGTTTAACATATTTACTGCCGTACACTGGATTACCATCTGCACATTTTATGGTTGATTTAGAATCACTTGGTCTTTTTTTTCTCTGCCTATTTTTCCACCCGTAGGATTTCGCAATCAAAAACGTTGCGGTGGCCATCTTCTCTCCTCTCTCTCTCTCTCTCTCTCTCTCTCTCTCTCTCTCTCTCTCTCTCTCTCTCTCCCTCTCTCTCCCTCTCTCTCTATCTCCCCCCTCTCTCTCTCTCCCTCTCTCTATCTCTCTCTCTCTCTCTCTCTCTCTCTCTCTCTCTCTCTCTCTCTCTCTCTCTCTATCTCTCTATCTCTCTCTCTCTCTCTCTCTCCCTCTCTCTCCCTCTCTCTCTCTATCTCCCCCCCTCTCTCTCTTTCCCCCCTCTCTCCCTCTCCCTCTTTCTCTCTCTCTCTTTCCCCCCTCTCTCCCTCTCCCTCTCTCTCTCTCTCTCTCTCTCTCTCCTCTCTCTCTCTCTCTCTCCCTCACCCTCTCCCTCTCCCCCCTCTCTCCCTCTCTCTCCCTCTCTCTCTCTCTCCCCCCCTCTCTCTCTTTCCCCCCTCTCTCCCTCTCTCTCTCTCTCTCTCTCTCTCCTCTCTCTCTCTCTCTCCCTCGCCCTCTCCCCCTCTCTCCCTCTCTCTCTCTCTCTCTCTCTCTCTCTCTCTCTCTCTCTCTCTCTCTCTCTCTCTCTCCCCCCCTCTTTCTCTTTCTCTGACTCTGCTGAGCCAGCAGAGTCCAGGGGTTATTGCCTCCAGGGAGATGGTGTTCCATTACACATACAACATAAAATATTGGTTTGTGTGTGCGCTTTTGCTTTTTTTCTAATCAAAATCTATGTTCAATGACAAATGTCCCGCCATTTAGTGCAGCTGTCATCGATGGCGAGACATCGATGTTGTATTGTTTACTGTGACCTCTATTAAATATTGTGTTATTTATCCAAGGCATATACTGTGTATGTTTGAGATGCGGAAATGAGAAATGGTTCACTGAAAAGTCACTGACACCCTGGTATTTTTCTTTAACAAAATAAATCTCAATTATGCGGTCCGTGAGGATACACATTCATAGAGTCATGCTGCATTGTAATGACGTGATCATCATCACCGTCGCCATCCTCATCATCAGCCTCATAAACATCATTAACCATCAACATTATCATCATCATCATCGTCTTCATCATTATTATCATCATTACGGCATCATTAACGGCCGCTTCATCCCCTTCATCATCATCATCATCAGTTGTTGAGAAACAATATTTATAGGCTTCCATGCCTTCATTGAAGAGAGAGACAGCAAAGTGGCTTGTCGAAGAGAAGGTCACGTACGAGCATAGGAATGTAGCATGGGAACACACGTAGGAATCAAACCTTGCTCCCTACATGTCATTTTGCCACATGGTTACTTCATTATGACTTACATTGCCATGAACTTTCCTTTTCCTTTCCTCTTTCATTAAAGATAAAACCAGTGATTATAATGTTTAGATCAGCTGACTGAATCAAGTCTTTTATGTACAAAGTCCACATTTATAACTTTACCTGCTGCCAATATTTACTGAAAGTGTGATGTGGTATTTTCTGAGAATATCAATGATTTAGGGCTAGGCTGAGCATTGCTATATGTGTGTATACCCAGGTGGAAAAGGCATTGATAAATAGTCAAATCTCTTGCTCCATCGCTAGTGTATCTCTTACCTATGCATAACTTTGCTATTCAAGGCATTTTATGCGGCCTTACATACAGTCCTCTAAAGTCAGGTCCAGGGTAGTAATTTTAACTGTTGTTAAGGATGAACACAAAGGGGAAAGGGTTTAATATGCAATACACTTGAAACAGATTAATACCTCACAAATACAGATTAGTACCTTACTCTTTATCTGTCAATGGGAATTAATAAACAGGTATAGGAAGAAGGTCTGATTATGTTTTACTTTATTAAATCAAATTGATTAAATTAACTGGGAACTGTGTAATTGTGATAATAGATACTGCTTTGCCACTTTCATCCACAATTATCAAGGCTCAAATGATTTTCAGGGTGAATTTACTTGAAAGGACAATTTATGACAGCACCTGCTATGAAGATCGTTGCTGCACTTGTATAAGAATATATATAGGCACGTTTGTTACACTGACAAATGTGGCAAATCATTTGAGTAAAGTTAAAACGATAAATAATCCATGTATGGTTTAGCTTTTTTCTTAGCAGTCCAGTGGTTGTGTGCAGAGTTACAGTTGGGTTATCGGCATGCGGATGCATTCGCATGTATTCTTTTGGTTTGTAGTCTGGGAGACACACAACAAGAGTTGCAAAAGATTTGTTTTGGCCAACACTTATCAACGTATCTGTATAAAGTAGCTAATGATTGTGGATGAAATGCCTGTCATCAAATTAAATTTGAGAAACACTGTCTATTTTGAAAGGTGACTCAAAACAAGAAGCAAACCATACTGTACATACTGGTCCCAGGTCTGGTAGGTCCAACTAGACTCTATATCCGGTGGGATCTTTGTTTTTGGATTATATATGATGTTGGCTTGATGCAAGGTCTATTCAAGTTTGTCTCATTTTGGAAACTTCCATGTGTTGCATTGCAGGAAAGTTCACAAGTTGTGTGGCTTCAGGGAAAATTCGTCAAGACAAAATACCAAAGGGAACAACTTTAGAACTATTGCGTTCCATATCGTTAATTCGATTCCTGAGAAGGCCACTAATGGCGTTAATCAGGTACTGCACGCGCGTGTTTGTGTAAAATAATTAATGAAAGCGGGCGCGTGTGTGTGCGTCTATCGGTTTAAACACGCGCAAACTAAACACGTAATGTATAATACAGTCAATGGCAATGTATATTAACGGGGGGACACATGCATATTAGTCGATAACGTACAAGTCGATAACGATAAGGCATACAATACTGGGAAGAAACAATGTTTGTTAATGTATTGCGTATATCATTAAATAGAACCACAGTTACCACATATCACATGTATGTTTTCTTTGCCGAAATTTATTTGAGGACTCAGTGTTTCTGAATTGTGGAAGAAAACGCTATTCCATGTGTGAATTAGGCCATATTATTTGGCAATAAACTGAGCAATTTGAAGTTTGAAATTCATATAGTCATGCATCTGTCTCATCGGAGACTGCAAATGTGCTGTCAAAATATCAACTTGTCAGAGTTTGTGGCCAAGAAGGCAAGGAAAGTGACCTTCACTTAATCAATTGATGCTTCCATCTTATTTGTTGCAGTACCCTGCATGTTTATGTTTACTCTTGCCTTTTTAATAATGTAATCTTTTCTATGACTAGCTGTTGCTAGCCACGTCCAAATAATTCAGATGTTCGAATGACCCTGTGTTTGTACATTAGACTTTGACACTGCAGTAGCTTCCGGTCGTGAGTTACAAATGTATTGCGCCGAGATGACGCGTGCGGTACAGCCAGAATAGCTGCGTGCCGTAGAACTAGAATAGCAATCTGAGACTGCCCTTGATTCATGAGCATGCATGTCAATGAGAGCAGGGCCTTGATTCCCCCCGCCCTCGACTCCCCCCGCGATGGCCCTGCATCTAATAGTACCATCAAAGGATAAGCAATAGGACCCACAGAATATGTAAATGTACTTTCTAAACGGACTGATGTGCTTTGCATTCTTTATGGACATATTAACTTATTGTTTCCTTTGTTTGCCAGATTAAAATGTTATGGTACACATTTTGGGTTTAAATGAAATCCCTTTCAGATAACCCTTTTTTGGTAGTGTCAAAAATGATGACCATCATTTTAGCAGATAGACACCTCTCTGACTAAATTACAGTTATGTAACGCTTAGTTAATAATTATTAATAAATAATAGTCAATATCAAATGAGATAAAAATATATAATTGTCATAATCTTTAACAGTAAATCTATCAAACATACAGTAAAAAAAATACGTCCAGGACAAACTTTCTCATACTGCATTGGACAGCATTACATTATTTTACACAGTACAGTAAGCACTGGTTTGAGGGACACAACTAATCTCATTTAAACAATCCGTGCTCGGCTGTATAGCGCAGATGCATTCAATACTTCCCTGGTCAATACAACGCTAGGTCAAAGGCCTATAAAGGCTGCAGTGTGGCATAAGAAATGTGTTAATTTATTTATTGTTCCTCGACCACTGTTGCTGCTTGTTGTCAATACAGAACAAGAGACAATGCTGCAGAGTTGTTTATTGACAGACCCATTAATCGAACAAATGCCCTTCTTTGTTACATCACATAAACAGCAAAGTCCTCAGTTCTCATGCTTCGCCTTTCTTGGTTTAACTTTTGTTTTCACCAGTCGACTCGCCACAACACATTCTAATGAGTGTGTTTTGCCTGGTAGTTCAACTAAGTGCTTTGCGTCCCTCTCGGCCATTATAGTTTTGCATAGACAGGGAAGGACAGAGCCTCCTTATGTAAATAAAGATAAAAAATATCCGCACAGTAGGATAAATCAGATTTCTGTACGAGTAATACGAAGAAGCGGCTCCTTCTAAAAGGGACTTGCAGGTAGATCCCGACTATAATGGTTACACCAATACAATATCGATTTGATATTTAGACTGAGTGGCAATCTGATAACCGATTTTCAACCCAATATTATTATTAGTTTTAAACAATCAAAAAATAATTAACCATAAGCTGCAACAAGCTGCAGCCACATCTAAGTGGCTGCAGATATAGATAATTCATGATTATCATGAATTTACAACAGATTACATTTCAATAGTAATTAGATGTATAGCCAGCCTTACTAATATGCCGTTGCTCTATTTGATGTCTTGTCTTATAACTTCAGCTTCTGCATAAGTGTCAGCGTCCCTCAGTCCCTTAAAAGTTTAAACTGATTAGGTTTAACTACTGAAAACTCATCTATTCAGAGTGCATCTTGCCCATGAAAATATTGTAGCATTTAAAGCAGTTTACACATTATATATATATATATATATATATATAAATAATTTGAATACATATATATATATATAAATATATATATATGTATTCAAATTATTGTTGCACTTTTTTTGTTATATATTCATTGCTGAATGCACTTATTGTAAGTTGCTTAGGGCAAAAGACAAATCAATTAAATTTATGTAAAGTAGTGTAATGATGATTATTATTGATATTTTGACAGCGTTTTCTTCTACAACTTCCGAAATACTGAGTCGTCATGTAAATTGCGGCAAAGAAAACTTAACACATATATGATATGCGGTCCTGTGGCCGCAACTGTGGGTCTATTTAATGATATGCGGCAATACATTAACGCACATCGTTTCATACCAGTATTGTACACGTTATCGTTATCGACTTGTGTTCCTAATATGCATGTGTCCCCCGTTAATGTACATTACCATGGACTGTATTATGCGTTACGTTTAGTTTGCATGTGTTTTAACAGATGGATGCACACACGTGCGCCTGCATTCATTCAGTCATTTTAACACTCACTCACGGTAAAAGAATGTTTCCTCACGATCAAATGCTCATCAATCCTAAAAGTTATGTCATGTCGGTGTCAAGAAAATATGTGTTTGCTGTAAGTTTTTGCAGATGCATTGGTTTAAATACAACTTATTACCGCTGTATCAGCTGTTTCACAAATAATTTAACCAACCTTATTAATTACCATAAAAGGAGATTTTGTTTTCAAAGGCTTGGATACAGCCTACGTTTGCTCGAGTTTATTATTGTTATTATTATTACTAGAGTTTTCGTAAACCTCTAGTTGTAATTAAACCCATAGCGATAATGTGGAAACCCCAGTCGATAATGTAACAAATTTCTGAGCGCATAATATAATAGCATTTTGCCTATAATTTTACAACGTATAACATTTGTTCACCACTAATGACTCTTAAAAGAAGTGCAACATTTTAATATTTTTTAACCATTCAGCGAATAAAAGGCAACAGGCTGATTATCATTTAGGGGGCCACTGAATGAAACGCAGAAGCGTCATCAACACGCCCACTGAAGTGGTGTGAGAAATACAGACTTTATACTCCTCATTCACATATAAGGTAATTCACATTTCCTAGAGAGATAATACTACCTCAGGGGTAGTATTATTCAGGAGATTTTCAGGGTTCAAATGTCAGGATATGTTGTTCACACATACGGCCCGTCAGGAGAATATCAGGACTTCCACGTATGTCTGAAATCAGCTAGTGTGTGAGCATTTGATTACATTATAAAATGTGTCAATTTATGGTAACAGGGGTAATTGTTTAATGGAAAGTGTAGTATACTATTCATGCAAATCAATTATTAAATAGCTTTTACTGTTATTCAGGGCAGAAAAGTGCATTGACATATTAAAATGGAAGGCAACTACTATTGGTTAGTTGAAAATAATAATCAACATTGTGATTAAACATCTCTTCCAGTATCCTGTACGAAGACAGGCAGCAGTAGCCTACGGTCACACAAAACATACGATAAATAAAAAAACTAAAGCAGTCCACAGGGGGGAGGGGGATATCAATATCGCAAGACATTTGGGGAGGTTTAAGGAGGAGCGAAATATTAAGTTTGATCAACAAAGTGTAAAGACATTTTGGGAGGCTCAAGGAGAGGAGTAATATTAAGTTTGATCAACAAAGTGTAAAGACATTTTGGGAGGCTCAAGGAGGGAGTAATATTACATTTGAGCAACAAAGTGTAGTCTTGTGGTGGACTCTATAGACCTACTGTGTTATTGACATGTTTTCGTTCTGTGTTACAGGGACATTTTCTCTTTAAGAATCACGTGACTTCTGTGTTGATATGCCGATCGGTGCGAAGTTTGAATTTAACGGTTTTTATATGACAAAATGAGCGACCCGCCGTTGCCTGTCGAGGTGAGAAATTGTCTCTTCTTCCCTCGCAATTTCTACAGTCTATAGACAGAACATGTTACCTGGCAGTTTGTCATGACGTCTTACCTGGGCGAGTGTCGCTTCGGTGTGTGCGCGTGCGTGTGTGTTCTTACCTTTGAGTGTTCCGATGGCGGAGCTGTTAAACGTCTTTACCTGTGTGTGTGTGTGTGTGTGTGTGTGTGTGTGTGTGTGTGTGTGTGTGTGTGTGTGTGTGTGTGTGTGTGTGTGTGTGTGTGTGTGTGTGTGTGTGTGTGTGTGTGTGTGTGTGAGTGTGTGTGTGTGTGTGTGTGGGTGTGTGCCGTCCACGAGCCGGGCATATCAAACTGTTTATAGCCCTGCCTTGAGGTGATTATCCCTTACATGATACATGCATCAGTGTAGTCCCTCTACTTGAATTTATATTACTAAATTTATATTTATATTTACTGCACTTATTGTAACTCTATGCTGCTCTGATAGTTCTCTGATAATTCATGTACAAACATGGGCTCTTGCCCTTAACTTGACTTTAAGGGTTTATAAAATCTTGAGGGTATGTATGTTTACAAACAAATCCAAGGAAAATATTGTATTATGGGACATATTATACCACCAGGTGTGAGTGTGATTAGCCTTACAAGCCGTTTCGAAAAACTGCCCCATATGACATCACTAGTGGGCGTGTCCACCTAGATGTGTGCTGGATAGATCAGTCTACCAGCCTACCCAGTGGACTGAAGTAAACGTTGCTCATCTATCCAGCACAGATCTAGGTGGATACGCCCACTAGTGATGTCATCAGGGGCGGACTGGCCATCGGGAGGTTCGGGAGATTTCCCGAACGGCCGGACGATTTCAGGCCGAGCCGGCCGGCCGTAATTCTTTTTTATTTTTTTTATTATAATTTTTTTTATTATTTTTTTGTAAAAGATGTAAAAAAAAATGAAAAAGTTAAGTAAGCCGTGATTTGGGGTGGCCTGCTACCGGATATTCTTACTTACAGCGCGAAACGGAGCTCTTGCCTGATGGTGAAACGGGGCCGATGTATTACTGTCAATTTAGAGGGGGGAGCATCCCCACAGTGTATGGGGGCAAAGCGAGCGGCCAAAGCAGCAGAGCAGCCGAACGGCCCCTCCCAACTTGGACTGCTCCGCGGTCCGTCATTTCTGATTGGCTCAGCCTGACACACGGCCGGGTCACTTACCCGGTACTTCTCGTTGATCTCACTGAAGTTACACAGAAATACGAAAATGTCAAAAAGGAAAAAAGGAGAGTTGAGGTTGAAAAGGAAAAAAATGTTAGAGCAAGACGCAGCCAAATGTGCTAAATTAACCGACCTTTTCCGTGGAAAAGCCAAGGTTGACGGCGACGCCCATGTCAGCGAGACCAATGGTTCGGCGGGAACAGGACACAGTAGTATAGCTATGACAGGTGCACTAGCGAGCATGTTTGGCAATATAAAAATGACTTGAACTAATTATGGAAGTACCAGAGACGTCATAATTCATAATATTGTAATGCCCACGGAAGAGGCAGTGAATGAAGTATTGATTAGAGAGCGATTTATTAGATACCACCGCTAATAAACCATTGGAACACTTCAACACCAGTAACCACAGCAACGCACAACAAACCCCGGCCTGCCCCCATCTCCCAAACCCTGTGTATGTGTATGACAATTTTTTTCCACTAAAATAATTGTATCTTGCACTATTTAGATCATTTTCAGCCTTGATTTACCTTTCTAGGCACATGCAATTTCTAATATTTTGTACATGGACAAGATTGCTTATAAAATATTTCCCAGTGATCTTCACAATATTCTAAACACATGCACATCCCAACATTGACATGCCGTTGCAATGCACATATCCACGGATAAGGACTAGTTTTTATTATTTTACACGGCAAAAAAAATTCTACGCGCGCTATTCCCGCGGTCTCCTAAAAGGCCTCTCCATCCCAAAGTCCCGGGCCAAATTTTTGGGCCAGTCCATCCCTGGATGTCATATGGGGCATATTTTAGAAACGGCTTGTCAGGCCAATCACACTCATATTATACCACCTGGTGGTATAATATATCCCCATTAATTGTATTATTAATCTGTTTGTCACCCGTCAGCTGATGCAAGCTCATAAGGATGATAATGAAGTCCTAAGTAGCAGAAGAATTTCATTTATCAAGCCCTCAAATATAATTTATGCTATTATGAACTTAAATAACCAACAGTGAAACAAATAAAAAGCATAAAAAAAAAATATGTTTAAATTATCATAACTATAATATGATATTCCAGACATCTAGCTGTGATACGGCTTGTTTTGACATGACATCATTAAGGGTAATTGAACTAAGAGCTAATTTTGCATTTCAAGATGTTTTTTATGACTAAATGTCAGAAGAATCGGGTGGACAGGCGCATTGTTGGAAGGATCACAAACGTTGCTGTTGGCGTGTCTTTACGTCCTATTATTAATTCCAAACGCTTACATCTTCAATAACACACACACACACAAACACACACACACACACACACACACACACACACACACACACACACACACACACACACACACACACACACACACACACACACACACACACACACACACACACATATACACACAAAGTCTTATCATCCTGGTTTGTTGGTATTATAAATGGATGCAGAATTGTTATTTTGACCAATTTATGCCTGGTTCTACTCAGGGAAATAATGAGAGTTACAGCTATGTATCGCAGAGCATTTCATTTAAATGCAAATGAATGTATCATTATCTCTTTCTCTGTGGAGAGCAGTGGACCAGTGACATGGGTCACGTGAAACCAGACAAATTAAATGACGTCTGAGAAGAATTGTTATCGCATAGGGACAATTATCACAACTCTATTCCGTTCTCCGGCTTCAAGAAAACAAACGTAATGCTTTCATCGGCTCTCCCGGTGATGAATGAGAGTGTGTTGTTATCCGGGCCTGGGTTATACTTTACCGTGAACGATGAAATGTGCACGTGCACCGATGCCGTGATGAATGGCCACGGCGGCCTTGTGACCAAAAGGAAAGCCGGAGTTGGACTTGAGACTGGAGCTGCCAGGGATTCAAGGTTGACAAGCTGCCCACAGGGAGGGCTTCACTGACAGGGTATAATGCATCCCCCCCCCCCCTATAGCTTAATGGACCTGTAAACACACGGTATGGGCAATGGGAGGTGGTCGGAACAGACGGCTCACGCTGGACAATGATTGGTTTTGTCCCACATTTCACCCTCATGGCCCTGATACACGTCAGCTAGACAGTTTTGATTTTGATATAGAACATGTTGGGAGGATAGTCTTGCGTGTTGTAGTGGCTACTCCCAAACCGAGGGTTCTTGCGGTGATCCCGATGTCCCAAGCCATACATGTAAGAATCCTGGTGCAGGATAAGTAACCCCCTACTATATTTTTGGACTGTGAGACGCTTTGAATAAACGCCTAGGAAGACCATCCGTTGCCGCTTTTGACATTGAACACAATCTGTTCAGATAATATCCTAGGATCTGACTGTATTCATGCCAGATCTACTGCCATACGACCGTTGTCCAAAGCAATTAGGGTTTTCAAATCTAACTACGACCAACAGAGATCCCAGTTCACGTCAAACATTGACTAACAACGATTGAACGACTCCGGAAACATTTGGCCGCATTGGTTCTTTCACGGGAGCCGCATGCAGCTTTATAATCACCCCCCATAATAACAACGTTTGCCTCTCTGTCTCTGCAAAAGACAAAGGAGAACCTGCATCCCCTGCTGTGCGGTGGCATCACCTCTGCTGCCTGCCCCAGCACCTGGAGTATTTGCTTTTGCTGACGGTGTTAGATGGACCTGCCCTCTCCTCTCCCACGGCTGGTTTGCATTGCATGCAGGAACAAAAAACACAGGCTGTAATCACAGAGCGGGCCCCATGCAGACAATGCAAAATGCGTACAAATACACAGGTGTAGGTGCAGGGGAGCGTTCACCCCCTTTTGTGTGGTTTCACTGTGTGACTCGGCCAAATAAAGAACGCATTTGAATAGCAGGTGTGGAAACTGCACAGCCCTGACCGCCGTCGTGCTCAGATATGCTGGGTTAGAGTTGGGGTTTGTTAGAGTAGGTTTTGTCTGATTGCATGCTTCCATCTCCAACAGTGAAATGATTTTATACTATATGTATTTAAATTTGCTTTTAGAATTAGCCATGGCATATGCAATGTGCGTAGGGAAGGATTTGTAATTTTCTTTTTCGTTTGTCGTTTTCTTTTTGTAAATGTGTAAACAGACATGAACATTTAAAACAATGCCAATAAAAAACAAAACAATGAAATCGCAGATGAAAGGGCTTTCAGTGTCTGAGAAAAATAGCCTACACAATAGCTTACAATCAATTGAATAGGTGAAATATACAAAAATAATAAAATTAGCATATTCTTTCAATCAGTGCATAATGTCTTTGCTATTTGTTCATTTGGTCACTTTCTTGTGAAAACATTATCTGAAGTAGAGCGAAGAAGTGAAGCAAATGGCTGTTTCCACCAAAGCGTAATGAGGTTTTCGAAGACACTGAAGTAAAACCTAAATAAGCCAGAACTGAAGAGCGTGACAGAAAAATGGCTTCTCCTCAAATAAGTCATGTGTAACAATAAAAACAAAACAGGGGAGAAGTTAAATTAAATTACAGCTCCCCTACACCATGATAACCCCCTCCCCCCAGATCTCCTGTCTGGAATCTATGTCTATTCAGCTAGCCAAGGTGGATGTGGTTTGTCTCTTCATGGCCTATGCCCTTTCCCAAATAGTGTGCTGGAAACAGATAAACAGATGCAACGTTTGTTTCTGCCTTAAATATTCTATCACTAACTCAATTTAGGGTTCTGACGTAGGCCTGTGAAACAACGTTGGAATGGTTGTCACCAGTAACCAAGTGTTTTCAAAGATCAGCAAAAGAAAACAGGTGGGCTTGAGATAAGGGTCTCAGACAAAACTTAAACTCTAATGGTACTCCTCATCTACTGTAAAATCTTGAATCAACCAAAATATGCCTTTGTCTAAGCTTTTATTTTCAGTGTCTCACATGAGCAACGATGTGGCAGTTTCAAACATAACAAAATATCCCCAGAATGACAATTAATTTCACGATTAGTAGTAACTACACAATGACCAAATACCCGAACTACCAACATAATAACTAACGTTCTAATGGTCCTAAACTCCGAGAATGGCAACGGTCATTGCAATGTGAAATAGTGATATACAAGCCCTATATACTCACTGTTAAATTCAAATTTCAACATCCTCAGTCCTGCATCTGGCACAGTGTTCATCCGCCAAAGGACCTTCTATTCACTTGGTCTAATTATTGAAGGGTGTTTGTCTTGTTTCCTTGAAGATCATTGAGCCAGGGTGACACTTAATGGCTAATGTAAGGAACACTAGATGGCTAGATAGATGCCTTTGAAACACTTTGAGCCCTTCAATGCACACCAATTACACTGTCATAAACAAGCTGCTGGAACACTAAAACTCTAATGCTAGCAGTAAACCACCCAAATTATGGAGACCTTACTTTTTTTGTAACTTATTTAGAACATTTTATTTTTCTTTAGGATTCTTTTTACTGACCTGTTCTTCCATTTGCACCCAACAATCCATCTTGGCTTATATTATCCCTTCTTATTTTTATGATTAATTGTTTTACATACTTACATACATACCAAATTTGCAACAAAGACATCGCATTAAATAGATTAAATTGCATTTTTCTCACAAAATCTCTGAATGTTGCTCTTAGTCTTAATGTTTTTTAGCAGATGTCAGCACTCCCTCTCTCCTCTCGATCCACGGGCCATTACAGCACCACGGCCGAGGTGCTGGTCTGGGGTCTGGCTCGAAGCAATCAGCGTAGCGTTAAATCAGTCCCTCAGTCCACCAGGTAATGGCCGCTTAGATTCAAACTGCTTTTCAGTCTCCACCAATCGAATTGTATCGTGTTTGTCAGTTAATAAGAAGAATGTTTTATAAACCTTTTTCTGGTGTACTTTTTTTCTGATGACTTTGCAATGTCTAGACTATAATTAGCATTTTTATCTCTGCTACTTAGGTAACTAAATAGAATAAGTGAATAATAAAGATTCCTACATAGAACGTTGTTTCATTTTGTGTGCTTAATTCTCTTAGTAAACTAAATGGTAAAAACAAACAAGATCATTCTTACATTCAAGATGCACTTAATTAAACAAGGTTTTGCACTAACTCAGTGTGTTGCACATAATGTTCAGATACAAACGAGCACACACACACATGCACGCACATGTGTAGACATAATTGCATTACATGCCTCGAGATCAGGCGTAAACTTTATATAATTATTGTTTGAAGGCATCTATTAAAATAGTTCCAAACAACAAGGTACGTTGACAATATAATTACTGCCTGCAGGTGAAGTGTGTTGAGGTTAATTAGAACTGTGCTTGAAAATGGAAACAAACCAAATCCAAACTTGGGCAAATATATTTCATGCAATTTAATAGAAGAAGTACTTCCCTTATGTCCTTAATTTTGACTAGTGTCAAATTGTGAGATGGTTTTGACGTCTAAAAGGTCTGACATACAGCCTCTTAAAGCGTTGACGCCAATTAAGCAGCAAATGTGGGTTAATACTGTCTGTGGATGCTAACAATTAGCATGATGGACTTTTGCCTCTTCTGGCCAAGGCAGATTAGCCACACTGCTCAGTCCCACAGCAATTAAAACCTCCTAATAATAGCAATGTCTCAGACTGACAAGAGTCCGTCGCTGAATACGTGTCCCTGTGAATGCATTGAGCCCTTGTCTGGAGAAGTCATTGTGTTTTGGCAGGAGCATTCGGTTAACCCAGTTATTTTTCAACATTCAAAACAATAAGCCCGGTCAGTGAGCATATTTGGCCGCGACAATTAGGTTGTCGGGCTGTCGAAATGCTGCTGTCATTTATTTTGTGAAAATGTTATCTCATCTTTTACCATAAATTCATATAGCAGACAATTGTATCTAAAGTTGTTTGTATGGAATTCAGATCCAGCTCATTAAGGATCAGTTGGGGGTTAGGCATGTTGCTCAAGGGTTCATAGTTAAAATGTGGACGAGGGGATCGACCCCATTACATTTCAGCTGAGAGTTGAGCAGCCTAGCCTAGCCTGGAACCAGATAGAGAGGCTTGTTTGGAGGGGGGGGGGGGTTGAGTTAATCGATGCTCAACAATTGATTTTGACAACCTGATATGGTTATTGTTGTTCTTGTAGGTGAGGTTTCTAGTACATCATACGTTCTAAACATGTGACAACTGCAGGAGGAACCCACATAATGACAAAGGGAGAATACACGCTTGGAATTTTCATTGAGAACATTCAACCTTGAAATTTCCTCTTTCAAAGCTAAACGGGCAATTACACTGAAGAAAGTTGGTGTTCTATTCCGCTCTATTCAATCTATTCTACCTACTAAGTATAATTAAATGATCCTGATAAGCCAAACACTATATACAAAAAATACAAGAAACCATGTAGGTGAACTGGATGCAGACAGGATACATGCTATGGTTACTATTCATGTATCTACACCCCAAAAAGCCTTTTTTTTTTCTATATGTGAGCAATAGAAGCATCATTACACACAGACCCTCCTGCTGACAATGTTTATGCGAGTTGCAATGGACTTGTGGGAAGTTACTCTGTCTGACTTTCCCATTCAAAATGTTCAATTTGACAATGCAAAGCAGCATCCACGAAAATACTGTACATGCGACACGCAATGGTGCACTGTGAGGTAGAGCTGTGAAATTGCCACTCACATATTTCTGCATTTGAAGGCTGTAAACACTGTGAACCTGGGTGGGCTCATATGTTCATAATGGACGGCTGAGCCACCCCTGGCTACCGTTGTAAATTACACCCGCAGCAGAACGACATTTTCTGGAAAACTGAAATGTGCATTGATTGTAGATTCGAATTACGCACGTCGTGTAACAAAAGCGCAGTGATTGAAAACGAAATGTTAATGAAAATTTAGAAAATAGAACATAGCTTGGTAAACATTGCTTTGAGGAAGCATTAATGTAGCATGTAAGGAATAAAGAAAAAACAAAAACAACCCTCCACGTTCCTCAGTGGTGTAGTTTTTATGTATTTTGTTATCCGGGTGCCCCGAGGGCTGCTGTGGAGGAGAATATTACAGCAGTCCTCTCCAGTAGGGATCCTGTGGTCCCAAGAGGAATAATCTTTGCTTAGTATTGAACAGTCTGTAACCATGTATTTGAGCTGTGGCTGAGGCCGACGCCTCTTCTCAAAATGGTTTCAAATGGGAGTTATTTTTTTGTTGTTGTGATTTGTGGTGATGTGGAAAACTATTTTGAACTGCAATCGCAGTGGATATGAATGGGTATATCGGAGCTCAGTATCTGTTCTTTGGAAAACAAAATATGTGTTGTTCCCACCCCTGCCAAAGAAAATCCCTGCCATCTCCTTGCAGTTGGGCATTTGTTTACAACTAAACTAATAATGAGTACATAAATTAATCTGTCAGACATCTTCAGCAAATGGGTCTCATTGGCTCTCTCTTTTCCTATAATTTACAGTTTTTAGTTTAGCTAAGTCTAATGACAATAAGTTTCTACATCTTTAACAACAACAAACAATCAATTACTGCTGTGAAAAGATGTGTTTTTAATTTATAGACGGATATGTCCAATGTGTTTTCGGTAATTTGCATGCAATCCCCTTTTTTCTTCATTCTAATTCACCAATCCTTGAAATTTTAATTTACCCATTATGTTCTTCTGGGAAAAACTTCTCAGCTTCAGTCAAAAGTAAATACGTGTAGTTTTAATTGCTGCCATGATAACGTGTTTAATAACTTTTTGGAAGTAAATATAACCTTAATAATATGATTATTATTATTATTTCAGCATTCTTTGAAGCCCATTATCAGTAATGATACGAAAATTCTGATTTCAGTAGTCTGTGGTAGCTATCCCGGCTGGGTCGCCTGGGTGAGGGTGTATGATGTTGCGAGACCCGAAACACCCAATGACCCCAGGTTCCATCACTGATGATGTGTCTAAGTGCATCAATAGATGTATATTAAACAACTAGGTAACTCATTACAATGAGGGTACTTTAGCTTACCATTAATTAACATTATTTAATGCAGTAAATAAGCATTATCATATACCATCAGCATTGGGTAGTGTTAACCCTATTTAATAGTGTGTGAATAATATGCATTGTGAAGACAATTCCTTGGTAAACATTCAATTCAAAACTACTGTATCAATCTCACTGAGGGCAATTAGTAACGAGCACCACAATAAAATACAACAACATGAATCCCATCCGTTAACATGAAATCCATCAGCATGTTATTACTAGTCCATTAGTTCACTGTTTATTAACTTGGCCTGTTAGTTATTGCTTATTGATGCATTTACTAATGTTAATCAAAGGTAAAGTAATGTGTATTATGTGAAGTGTTGGGAATTAGCTGGGGGATTTAACCCACTGCCTTTAGTATATAGTAAAGGGATTGACATGTGACCCCAAGAACTGCAGCCTTCGGCAAGATGCCTGACCCCCATACTCCTTAGTCTGAGTTTCTAAGATGCTTCGTAAAGTGTGACTAAAGTACATGCATGTTTACAGGCTTATGTATATATATTCAAATTAAAACATGCGTCGTCTGTTTGCAGTAGTCTTTGTTGTTGTTTGCGGGATGACCTGATCTCTGTCTCATTGTCCCGCTTTTGATTTTGAGGTGGTCAACATATGGGTGACTTTTGAAAGGTATTACAAAGTCAGACAACACTAAGGACCACCCAGGCCAGCAGTGTGCTGGGCTCACATCTGGACAGACGGGAGGCTTACGCAGCAGGGGTCCAGAATGAATTCCAATTCGTAAAGCAATCTATGGTTACTGACACGTGCACCAAACATATGAACAACAACAAAACAGGTGACTCCAATAAAGCTATACAAATAATACATATTTTCACTCCTCTGTAAAGAGCATTGTTCGAATATTCCACATTCATCCAAATGTTATTTGGATGGACAGGGCAGAGGTAGGGGGGATGGCTTACACGGTAAATAACCGCTGGTAATTCATGCTTTGATTATCTATGATCTGCTGCTGCTGGTCCTGAGCCCGGTTCACTGTTTTGTGCAATCTGTCGGAAATAAATATACATACACTATATATATGCTATAAACACTGTAGTATATGTAATATATATGATATATTTTCACTGTATCTATGCTGTGGAATGATCTGCCTGCATATGTTAACTTACTTATACAATTTATTGACCATGGCTTTTCTATATATTTATTGCTCCCCAAAAAAAATTCTCATTTGATCAACACATTGTTGTTGATTCATAGATTTCTTCATGTGTGTTAAAATATATTATCATGTTAAATACTTTAATGTGATATACAAACTAAAAACATATCTAATACATTCTAGTGCCTGTGGTTGTTTAGAATTGTTGATACTTATTCTTGGAAGCTTATTCTTCGCAGTACTATGAAATCCATTAATTTTACTTCTTGTGATAAGTTAACACATGAAGGGCCCTAGGACATGCTTTTGAAAACTGCCAAGGGTTTAGAACATTTTCAGGGACAGACTGTGAAAGTCTCATTTATACTACATCAAGGAGACTAGTTTATTTTTCTCATTGTACAAAAAAATAAAAAATAAAATAATCTGATTTGACACCTGTTCAAATTTGTGTATGTGCATTTTTCCATTAAGGTTTAATTGGGAACACTTGACAGTATGGGTTGATTCATTAACAAATACTACTATAAGCTAATGCAGTAAAACTCATTATGTAATAATTAATTAACAGTTAACTTATGGTCTCGTAATCATAAACAAATGAGGTTGCTAATGGTGTTCATGCAACGTAATGGTGTTCATGTTAACTTTGATATTTATACATTATGGTTGACCCTCATCCTAACCCATTAACCCTAACCCCTATGCTCATGCAATATAAGTATGTTTATAACTGCATCAACTTATATTATTTAATCATTCATAAATGTATCCATATTGAAAAGTGTTAGCATTTGATTCTTGTTTCTGGGGATTAAAATAATACTGACTAAATACTAATAAAACTGAATAAAATGCAAGACATAATAATGTTTTACGTATGATCCATGATACTCCATACAAAGCAAAGAGTAACATAGACAAAGCCATTGCAACCTTTTTACAAACAGTGATTTTTATAGCATGAACAAATACTTATTGATACTATAAAATAATTCCCAGATACTTTGAACAAACAGTCACTCTCTGGGTGCTTAACAAACGGCTCCTTCCCATCCACTGAATTAAATCATGAACAGAACACTTTCCTTCCAAACATTGCATTCAGTTATCATTGCGCCACATCATGATCGCACAAACAAAAGTAATCTTCGCTTCCCTTTAAAGCATCATCACTGCTCCCTATTATGAAAACAAGCCGGCATAAAACACTGCGGTGACAGTCAAGGCTCTGGGCATTTGGCGTGATGGAACATATCATGAAGTCATGCGCCAGGCCTGCATAGTGTGGTTAGTGGGTTATGAAAACCATATTAAATATTAAATTGATCTAACATGATCCATATGCGCATGTATACTCCATTAGCACGTAGGCGCATTACAACATCATGGTAAAGATGCATGTATGCCCCTGTTGTGGTTATTGGGAGTAGCATTGCACTTTCTCTTTGAGGCCAGTTAGCCTAGCTGAGAAAAGTGGGAGACCTTAGAGTACAAAAGGTGAGTCCCCCCTGAGTTTGCTGCAACCTTGTGCTACTGTTGCCTCGTTTTTTTCCACACACACATACACACGCATGAAAACACGCAAACACAGACACACACACAGCCACAGACGGACATATGTACACATACAAACGTGTACACACATACACTCACATGCATGGCTTCTCTCACACTCATACACACACACACACACCTTCCCTTCTCTCACACACTATCTCAAACGCGCCGACGCGCCTTCTCCACAAACACACCCAGACACACACTATCTGACACACGCACGCGGACACACACAACATCTATCTATCTCACACAAACACAGACAGACACAAACACACACACACACACACACACACAAAAACTCCAATACTTACCACCGTTGCTTGATTTAGAAAGCCCTTCTGCCCCACCTCCACCTGTCTGTGAGCACCCAGCAAGGTGGTGCTGAGAGATGGCCTGTGATGGCTGGTGACGATGTGGTCACCGCCGATGAGGTTATCAGCCCTTGGAACCAGGGAAGAACCAGGGGAGAGAGGGAGAGAGGGGAGGGAGACAGGGGGATTGGGGGAGGAGGGGGATACAAATAGGGGAGAGAGGGGGAATTAGAGGGAGCCACAGGGAGAAAGAGGGGGGGAAGGGAGAGTAGGAGTTTGAGAGAGGGAAAGGTAGACAAAGAGAAAGAGAGGGTGGGTGAGGAGGGAAAGAGAGAGAAGGAGATGGAGAGGGCTCAAGAGTGGGAGAGAGTTGTGTGAGATGAAAGAGCAAGGGAACGATGGAGGGAGCCTGATACATACTGAGAGATCTATTAACGACCGCAACACACCTGTTTGTGACACACACCCCTTCCCCTCCTCTCCCCCCGAGCTATAGCTTTGCAACCGTGGCAACAAGGACAGATGCGTGACAGAAGCAGGCCTGTCTGCTGCACGCCGGCTGGCTCCTGCATTATCACGACTCCCAGTAGCACCGGCTTTATGAAGAGGGACATCCAACGCTGCCGTTGGTTTAACTGTTGTTAACCGCCTCCGTGGACGATGGTAGAGCAAGTGGTCATGGTGGGTGTGGGAGAAAATTCCACTAATATGAAATTATTATTCAAACAGAAGGAAAAAAAAGTGTTATGTACGCTGGGAGATGTATTGTCTTTTAGTTACTGAGTGATTTAAGTGTTTTTTTATGGCGGGTTGGGGGTCACTGAAGACACCTGTCGAACACCAGCAGACGGACGGATTGGCGGGGGAAGCCGCATTACCATTTAGACAGACCCCGATGGATGAGCCCTGGGAAGGGCCATGACCTTTACATGTTGCGTCACCAACGCATTAATAATGGATGGGCTGTGCTCCATTCCATTACTGTCTCATGAGCGGGACGGGGCGAAGGGTGGGGGGCTGGCGCAGGCAGGTAAACATCAACAACAACAACAACAACAACAACAGTTCATTCCTCAGCCCGGCTTCTATCTGTCGCCGCGGACCTTAAGGGGCTGTTTAAAAATTAATGAGCAGGGTGGAGGGGAGGTGGGGGGGGGTGGCTTACACGGTAAATAACCGCTGGTAATTCACTGTGGGTTATGTGCAATGTAAAACCCAACTGTCATGCTTTGATTATCTATGTATCTGCCGCTGCCGCTTGCCCTGAGCCCGGTTCACAGTTCCGTGCAATCTGGCTGTTGTTGTCGGGCTGAATTATTAAGCGCCGTTGGTGCAGTTGTGAACACACATACGGACAGCTCTTGTGAGAGGCGGTGCCATGGGGGTTAAAGCTACAGTATGCAGAGGGCAGCGGGATGAAGTGAATAAACACACACACACACGCACGCACGCACGCACGCACGCACACACACACACACACACACACGCGCGCGCGCGCACACACACACACACACGCGCGCGCGCGCGCGCGCGCGCACACACACACACACACACACACACACACACACACACACACACACACACACATACACACACACACACACACACACATTTGAAGTGATGATGGCTCTGGTGAAGAGGCAATTACTCTTGTACTCAGACACGGATTGATTCAATCAATTCCCCCGCTCCCACTTGCAAAGAGTCGCCACGCAGGATTAGTTCATATCAGCAAAAATATGTATATACCGTCTATCCAGGGTTATGTATTCTATAATTGAAACATTCTCATTGACAGTGATAGCAGCAGAAGGTCTATGGCAAATAGTTAATTTCATGCATGTATTTTTCATGCTGCATAATATTAATATACACAAATAATAACTAGAAAAAAAAAAGCCTGTCAATATTTCTTTACGATTTTCATTCAGGTGTATATCCCGTTCCGGGTAAGCAAATAATGAAATAACCGCTGGGTAAATAAATAATAAATTAGCTAGCCCATGAGCCAAAGGGCAAACAAATTGCTCCGGGAGGGATCCATCAATCACAGAGTCCGTCCTCATTAGTTTAGTACTGGGCACACATCCTTAAACACGCCCAAAGTCTTGTCTTAGTAATTGTGTGTCTAACACCGATACGGGCCACTCCTTCACAGTGAATAATTAATTTGGTAAAAACTGTGCTGTGATACTTTTGCTCTCCCCGACTAGGTTACTCCCGCGCCCATCTGACTTGGACGTCTATTTCCTGCCCCATATCAATTTTTCATATGCAGCCATTCGTCCTTAGGGGGACGGATGTCATTCCCAGCCTGGATACTTAGCTTCCATGTCCCCCCGCGGCGCTCCACTGACATGTCCTGAAAACTCAAGTGTGAAACATAAAGAATATTGTTTCTCTGGTCATTCTTAAAAAAGTTCTGTGCCTGTAGTGTTGTATTGCCTGAGAAATATATATATATATATATATATATATATATATATATACATCTATACGGTATATTGAGACCCTCAGAGGCTACAAAAAAATGTACGATATGAGCAACATATTTAGTTGAACAAACTTCAGGTTTTACATTGCACATGATCTGTGGATTGATGATTGTTGACAGGAAGTGACCTTTGAACGTGTGAAGATCCTTCATGTCTAGCACGGTTTTGACTAACTCACTCAGCAGTGAAAATGGTGGGTTTGATGTTACCCTCGGTTAACATAACATAACAAATTATGTTTTCTACAACATCTTTATATGTCTTTACTTTAGCTTCAATCAAGTCTGTTTAGTCCTCGTTGAATGGTGATTATCGTTGAAAACAGGACAGTTGACAGTTGAGTCAAAAGCCTGAGCAGTTAATTTACATTTTACATTTACATTTAATGTATTGGCCAAATTCTGTTCTATACACTAATGATTACAATCACCCAAACATTTATTATTAAAAAACATTGCTAATATACAAACTGCTGAGGCAGAGCTTTTAGGCCAGATGTATAATTTGAAAAATGAAAGGCATTCATCAATTTAATGCTTGATAAACTGCATGAATATAGGATCATCTAAATCCGTCTGCCCACCTTTCTGATGCAACATACGGCATTTTCGTGGATTCCCCAGGACCAAAAACCATTCGTAGATTAATTTGCACTTCACGGGCTGCTGCTGGCAAGGTAAAACAAAGACAATGTGTTTTAACAGGTTTTTCTTTCTCTGTAGTAAAGAGCCTAAGGGCCAGAGGCTAGCTAGATGGGAGACAGAGAAATCAAGTGCAAACGAGAAGGAGGGGTAAGACCAAGAAGGAGAGCGAGAGCAATGGAGAGAAAGCTGGAGGGAGGGATAGGGAAGGAGAAGGGGAAAGCAAGAGCGAGAGGGAAAGAGAGGTAGTTAGGGAGAGAGAGGTGGGGGAAGAAATAAAGAGGGAGAGTGGGAGAGAGAGTAAGAGGTTGAGAGAGAGAGAGAGAGATAGGGGAAGGTGGGGGAGAAAAAAAGAGTGCACGAGAAACAGGAGCTTTTTCCTCGTCTTCCTTGGACATCCTTAGAGAGGCCCATTCCAGATGGTCATGGCCTTTAGATCTCACTCCCCACCCAGTAATGGAGCGAGTTAGCCCGTACTCCCCCAGCACTCTGTTCTGGGCTCATTCCAGCCCGCCTGCGTTAATGAGCTTCGGACTTTCCTTCTCTCTCTCGTCCAGTCTCTCCCTCTCTCTTGCCTCTCTCTTTCTCTCTCTCTCTCTCTCAAGTGGCTCTCCTGGCTGTCTCTCGCGCGCGCACGCTCTCGCAGGGATTGCAGTCTGTGTGTGTGTGTGTGTGTGTGTGTGTGTGTGAGTCACCTCTCTTAGTTCATCAGCCAGTGTTTAAGGAGAAGTGGAAGAAAAAAGAAAAGTTAAGTGGAAAGTGTCCCCTACTGTCCTGCAGATGCAAGGTTTGGAAACGGTGACCCACATAACTTCAGACAAAAACACGAAGAAGGTCTGCTTTTGGGGACTAACGGATCTAACTGATTTGCAAATTATGGTACAACTCATCCCCATGGAAAAGCTGAGAGACAATCATTGGGATCTGTTCTATTCTATTTTGGGAGTTGGCAGCAGAGCAGGACTACACATATGTGCACGCATGTATAACGGACTGGAAAGTGAAAAACAGATGTGAAATTAAGTTGGGTCACACCTGGGCCCCTCCACTATAAATTGGGAAGGATCCGCAATCGTATCTCTATCTTATCTCTCATCTTTGTCCTTCCTGCAACCTTCATTAATAGGTTGGAACACGTTGCCTTGGAAATAGCCTTTTTGTCAACAGTTTTCAGGAAGAGAGATTTATATCCCTCTCAGTCAAAGACTATTATCAGTCGGACTTCCCATTAATAATACTATTTAGTAATTTATGAGCTGGCTATCTAAAGGGATTCAGATTACATCAGATTGCAGATACGATCTACACCCTAAGTACCGGTGGGGTGGTGGTGGGGGGGGTTAGGGCCTCTTGCTCAAGGATGCCTACAGGTTGACTTCCGACATTGGGCATCGAACCGAGTAACCCTGCCTTTCGACCGGGAGTCAAACACCCGAGCCACTGCTGTGCACATTATTTAGCGTTCACTAAACAACCCAATGCAGGTGTTACCATGTTTCCTCGAGCCAGTTTCAATGCAGCTTGTTTAAGGACTCGGTTGCGCGGGAGCTGAAGCGTGCTGTATCCAGGACAGGGAGGTTTACTGGGATCGCACTGCGGGCTGTTGATCTGAGAGAGCGCTTCAGAGGGCGCACTAACAGACAAAGAAAAAACAATCCCCGGCGACTTCACTGCTTTATTTTCCCCTTCTTCGTCTTCGGCTTCTCTTAGCCAGAGACTCCTCGTGGATGCTCAGGGGGAAGTAGCCAGTGTGCGCAGCATAGTCAACCACTGACAAGAGGATGCTGGAAAAGTGATGCATTACCTCTGAGTGTAATAGGGGGAAGTTTGGGGGGGGGGGGGGGGGGGGGACGTAAAGCGCGCCATACAGCAACACATTCCATCACGCGGGGGGGTTTGCTTGGTTGCTTTCTGGATAAGGCAGGGGGTACGTCTTTACAAAATGCGTCCCGCTTGATGCATCCCGTAACGTTTGGATAGACGTTAAAACAGGACACGGGGAACTGAAGTGGGACCCAAAGATGGGAGTAACAGAAGATACCTTCTACTTTTTATGAACATGAAATAGCCTGGCCGCGCTCTGTTGAGTTTTAAGAAATTGCCTTTTTATGGTGCATCCATACACATTCGGAGCAAAGAGGGGTATGTGTGTGTGTTTTCTGTCAATGAATCTTCCTTCCTGATTACTCTGGTCAAACAGGAGTTTGAGTTGCATCATTGGCTAACTTAAAGTTGTTGTCCCCCACTGCATCAATCAGCATTGATCTATACAGTATGATGTCTATGTCGATTGATGGAGCTAATGAAAATAAAGATGTTTTGTGTTTGTTAATTTCCTGCATTTAATGGAGCTGGAAATATGTATTCAAACCCGATGAAGGATTCCATACATACTGTAGGCTGAGCCCTTTTGTCGTGGGGGTTTTCTTGATTTTCTTTTGGGAGGGACTTGCATTTTGCAGCTATATAAAGATTATTCAGATCCCTCTCTGTCTGTCTGACTCCTGCTACTTGTGTGAAGTGGAGTAAGACTTGTTACTGCTCTGGTGCATAGGAGAATAGAGGAGAAGATGGTCTCCCTCTCTATGGGCTTCATCTGCCAGGAAAAGGTTCTTCCTGCGGTCCCCAGTGAACCAATTTGTCGAGGCGGCTCATAAATTACACAGCCGGCTTCGGATGTCACTTATTACAGACAGGTCAGATTCCAACTGGAAGGTCTCGGATATAAAAAGCCTCTCTGATTGGTGTCTCTTTTCTCCTGCACACTGTGTGTGGGCGGGAAGAGGAATCAGGGCTGGCCGATAACGGCTTTACATCATGAGATGAGCATCTGTGAGACACAACAAAACAAAGGTTGGACATAGCAGCATACTAAAACCTCGCTTGGAGTGTGAATTGGACATTGTTTTAATCAATGTTTCCGGTGTTCAAACTTCCATTTTTTTTCAAAACCATTAAATAGAATTGAACGTATATCACTCTCATTCCGTCCGCCAGGGGTCCCTCAATCGAGACGATAACAAACGTCCTACTTTGATGACATTGTGAAGTAGCATGAGAACGTGGGATTTGTTGTCTTCACCACCATTGCCGGTGAAGATCTATCTGACGTGGCAGAGGCAAAAAAGAAAACGCTATGATAATGTTGACCATGGTTGCAACTTCATTACGCTACTTTACACATTACGATGTTTCCCAGACAAATACTCTAGCTGTGGTGCAAGATGTGGGGGGGGGGGGTTCTTCTTACTTGGTTATTTTTTAAGTCAGAAGGATATTGGATATTAACAGATATTCACTCTCTGAATAACAGTGATGTGAAGCGAGGAACTTAAGACTTGATCACCGGCGTGAGTCCTGTGTGTCTAGCGGTGAGTGCCTGCCCAGGAGACGTTCAGGCAGCAGCACTCCTCTCTCTAGAACCATTGTTTGCTCGATATTGCTACATAATGGGAAAAAACAATCGGGATATAATAAAAATAAGACAATTTCCATGTTAGTAAAGAATATATTTTTCCAAGCATACAGGCAAAATGAAGCAACCTCTCCACCATTTCCCGACACTTCAAGTTTGAAGTGGGAAGTATTGTCATGTTCCTTCATGTGAGAGATTTCAACTTCTCTGTAAGTTCAAATTTGATTCATTTTTCCCCAGTTGTGGGAAGTCCTCAGAGTCTGCACCCATGATAAAACTGTAGAAATCCACTTGGTTATGGTAATACGCATCCCGGTGTCAATAAGCTACGAGAAGATTCTAGAAACACAAGCCAAGACCTTTGAAGCTCTGCCAAAGGTTATTTCCCTTCAAGCCTTATTTGCTGATCAAAAAGAGCAGCAATGCCATGGTTCTAAAACACCTCGCCAGGAAATGCCCTTTGAGTTTCCTAAAAAAAGAAGTGGGTGCCTTGTCTTTTTTGATACAGCTCATTAGGTCTCTCTTTCAAAAGAGATTTTGATGTCAATAAGACCTCCCGATACAATAAAGGTTAAATAAAGTTGTGATTATAAAGTATTGCCATCTATAAAAATATCTCTGGACTTTTAATGGAAATAAGCATATTGCTGATAACAGTTTTCTTTATTATAATCAAACACATATGTTTATGAATTGATTGCATACTTTTTTTCCTTGTACTTTTTTTGAAATGCATTTTTACTTATTGGAATGTATTGGAATGTTTCAATGAACTGTAGTGAGAGAATTGTATTGCAATTGGAATACATAATGGAACAAAAGTCATCTTTAATCCAGCAGTCCTACTATGTTAGAGCAGCCCTTCTGGGGGAGACACTCAGAGCCTGAGCTGGAGACCAAGAACTAAAAGGGGCAGAGTTACAATTTGTTTCCTGTTTTATCATGGAGATATTCTACCAAAGAAACTCTTTGTGCAATGGATGAAGCGTTCAAAAGGGGGTTCAAAACCCCCTTTTGATGTTGATTTGAAACCTTTTCAGACACTTCTTTTTACAGATTTAGTGCTGGCCGAGTCTGTGTTCACTGTTGTTAATAGTCAATTACATGCTCACTGATCCCCACTACCAGCAAGATGAAAAATCAAAACAAAATGGAACGAAAAAAGTCTCACCAAGATTAGAGCATGTGTGCCATCATACTTGTTCTGATTTGATTTGAGTTTGTGTTCCTATGAGGACGTTGACCGGGTGGATGGGTGGAAAAAACATGTACGATTTGCATCAGTTTGTTTAGGATATACAGGTGGCATTGCTATATATTGCATTACGTGGATTTAAAATGTCTGACTGGCAAACACGACCAGAGTGCTTTACATCAGCGGGTAAACACATATTACATTTTTAAGACATTCAAGACATAACATTGTATTTTATAAAAAAAAAAATACAATGATTTTCATGAGAGAATTTAAAATGGTGTATGCTGTTGAGGCAGACCTCAGATGTTCTATAAATTAGTTGCAGATATGTGGTAAGCCTAATTAAACGCAGCTTGAACCCCGGGAACAGTAACTCAGACGGCCAATGTACATCCTCTTTTGAGGATGCATCGTCACACATTGTTCACTGGATTTTAACAAGAAGAAAAAACATAAACTCTTCTGGTTTCGGTTCTGATCTACTTTTGGGGTCACGGTCTGCATGGTCGATGTTCTCCAACAGAGACACAGAAAACAGACTGCATAGGCCTGTTAGGATTGTTGCTTGGTAGAAACACTATGTAAGCCGATTGACAGGACAAAGACAATGACATCCAGTTTCTCAACTCCCCTCTCCCTCCAACAAGATTGAGAGGCGTCTTATGTTACGTTCCTATGCAGCACTCATGCACAGGTTGTTCAATATCAGGAAGTTCCTAATGTAACACTTGGGTTGTGTCCCCTCGGATTATGCAGTAATTACATGAAATGAATACTGTAATTACAGAGACGCCTCTGATAACTGCGTCTTTGCCCTTGCTCTAGCTTGTATTCCTGGATCCCGAGAACCTTCTCCACAGATCATGAAACAGAAGATCTGCCCCGGCTATTTTAAACACGCGGTGGGAATACACATGAGGGGTGAGAGACGGCGGTATTGATAAAGATGTGAAAAAGGCAGGCCGAGGACGCTCAATCCGTCCTCTGGGATTGGTCTTCACATAGAAAAGGGCCAATGGAATTATTATCTACGATGACTTCTGTCTCACTCTCTCAGGGCCCCGGTGTCCCCACATGAGACCAGCGCCAGTAAGAGTGAGTGTCCTACTTTTAAGGGGAGTTTGAATGGACTACTTTGGCAATATCAGATAATGTCATCTGAATGTAATTTTAAATTACCCTTGTGTTTAATGGAGAAATACACATAATGGAAATATACACATGATGGAAAAGTGGAAAGAAGTTACACACAGCTATTGGCCAGCTTACAATTGCAGCTAACAAGTGCAGCTAACAGTTGAGAAATCGCACAACACACCACACACACATCGTCAACAACAAAATACAGCAATAGATATAAGGGGGGGGGGGGGGGGGGGTAATGGTGGTGGTGGTGGTGGTGGTGGAGGGTAGTGTCGTGCGTAATACAATGTAGGTACTGTAAAGAAGAATGAAGTGGAAATAATTAGAGCCGTAGCGGGGGAGTGGTCTGTGCCACGCTTTCCTTGACTCACGTGTAAAGAGAAACACACGGTTCTCATCTCAGTGTCCACTTGGGACGACTCTTCTCCCCTCATCAAACGCTGCGTCTGGAGCGTGCGAGCTGAACCGCTGCTGTTGGTGTCGTGCTGCCGGAGATCTATTCGCCTCCGCCTCTCGTCGCCTTCCATTCGCCTGAAGAGGTAAGAACAAGAGGTATTGTGCACGAAATACGGAATGTCGACTGGAACTCGGTCCGTGCGTTTCAGTAGGAATGTTTTTTTTTTCCTGCATCTCAAAGGTCGTATAACTAATGGCGAGGCGGTGACAGAGGCAAAGCACTGGTGGGGATGCAATACCCGTTTAAATTGACACGACGTGCTTTAAAGCCATGTTGGGAAAAAAAAAGTTTACGATCACCGGCACCGTTAGAACTGTGTGGACGACCCTCGTTTGACGCATTTAACAATTTCGGACTGTAAAGAAGTAGACAACAGTTGAGTGAAGTGTGCATTATGCATACAATTACAATGCACGGGTACCACGGATACATATTCACCCAATTATTAATTGATGCATGCATTCTCCATATTTCCATATCCGAAACTACTTGGGTACTGTGATGCTATCTATAACTTATGATCGAAAGGTTAAACGAACCTCCCTTTGACATGGGGACTTGTTTCTAGTTCTGCAAAGGGTGAGAAACCCTTTGGATCGGAGCTGGAGGAGGTCCTTCAACGTAACTCACTTTTCAGTTGTTGAGTATGCTTTAAGATGGAATTAATTGCCTTAAATGCCGACATTCTAACGCGTGTCATTTTGCGTGCGTGTTCACGCGTTTTGACACGCATGAGCGCACACTTGGTCCGCACATTTCTTGTGTTTTTGTTTGTCTTTGCTCATGACGAAAGCCATGGGATTCTGCTTGGATTTACCCTGCAATGATTCCTGCTCTATTTTTCATTTAAATATAGTTCGATAGATTTAAAATGAAAACCTTCCCCGGAATGTAAATCGGGCGTCCATCTAGCCACCCTCTACATTGTTACCAGCCGTCTTCCTTTTGCGGTTCCCGTTCGTGAAATCATGATTAGTACGGTACTTTGGGGTCTTAGTTTCTAATCACTGATCTAATAAACCTGTCGCGTCCTTACTGACCCTTTGATTAGTTTGATCACAGCCTCCGGGTTCTCACGAACCACATAATGACGCGGGCAGGCTCGGGCCACCAGTGGCCCTTGATTTACTGAAGTGAACTTGAAATCCCAAACGGTTCTGTTTCCCCCGAATCTGTTTGACTTATACTTTATGAAACAAATATGGAGGCTTATCTCATTATATACACACCTATCTGTACTGTTACTAGAAACATTTTGGATATTAAAGGCATGATAATAAATTTGTGCTAATTCATATCTGTGTCTCTGTAAATATTTCATTTAAAAATGTTTCTCCAGAATTTCTTTGTAGCCTACCTTAGATCATGATTTCACATTAAGGTAAGCCTATTATTGCACCACCCACGCCCTATTAGTCCTACAGGAACACATGCAACAGCTGACGATTAATCCTATCAATGTGGAAAGAGAAAACCTTTCAGAGGTAACTGCAATCTTTTTGTCCCCCTTAGTATCACTAGACCCTGGGCCAAGCTAGCTACACGCTAGGCACATCTTCACAAGGGGAAGAAGGAGACAACAGGGATGTATGAATCAGACCAAGGGGGAGGAGGTGAGGTGTGTGTGTGTGTGTGTGGGGGGGGGTGAGACCAACTACTGGAGGTCCGTTGACAAGGCGGGTTCCGTCGGGCTCTATAATGCCCAGGTGTTACTTCATCCAGATCTCTTTTCTCAGTCTTAAACACCAGGCAGTCTTAAACACCACAGCTGTGTGCATACGCAGAGGCTTTTGTATTCATAGTCGCAGATGCCTTGATGAATGCTGTTTCGCTGCTCAGGCATCTGTCAGTTGCTCTCACTCCTCAAGTGAAATGCTTCCCTTCCTCTGGCAGCCCGCCAGCCGGCTAGGGTAGGCTAGGTGGCAGGTATCTGGACAACACTGAGAGGAGCTTTACTGCTGAATTGATGCCTCCTACAGTAGTTTATTTTTATTTTTTCAGGCTTGGGAATTATGTGGCAATTAAAATGGTTTAGACAGTTTTGATAGCTGTATGGCAATGTGGCGTCCCTTGGCTGGTGACCGAAAAGGTTTTTCACAGTGTAGAGCTTTGAGTTAATAAAGTACGTTTTTTCTTTGTTTCTTTATTTCAATTCAGAGGGAGAATTTGACCAAATAAAATAGCTACCATCAGCCCCCTTCCCTGTCGAGGTATTGTTGACCCAAAGCACTTTAGGATTTTTTTTTTCCGATGTTATTTCTGGTCTGCAGCAGAAATCTCTTCAAAGTAAGTTTGTGTATGGATAAGCGGTCTGCTTGTCCCTGGTCCACCACTGTGTTTGCTGGTGGGTTGCAGAGGACAAGTGAAGGTGCAGTAGGAAGGAGACAGGGAGGTTGTGTGTGTGTGTGTGTGTGTGTGTGTGTGTGTGTGTGTGTGTGTGTGTGTGTGTGTGTGTGTGTGTGTGTGTGTGTGTGTGTGTGTGTGTGTGTGTGTGTGTGGGGGTGTGGGGGTGTGTGTGTGTGTGTATGTGTGTGGGCTATATAGCAGGAGACTAGGGGAGCAGATCTTGTGACCTTCACCCACTGATAGGAACAAGATAGGAAGCGCTGATGGAGCCTAGAATTATGGTGAATTATTTCCCCGACACCACCCTGCTGCGACTATCGCTCAACCTAACTACACCAAAGCTTAGCAGCGGCCCTCTAAACGACCTAACAGGGCTGACGATGGCCATGTGATAATAGGGCAACTCTTTAGAGGAACACCTATCCACACACACACACACACACACACACACACACACACACACACAGACACACACACACACACACACACACACACACACACACACACACACACACACACACACACACACACACACACACACACACACACACACACACACACACACACACGAGAACAGAAAGGACTTGTTTACGGAATACTGTTTGTTCTAACTTTGGTGGGTACAACTATAGTGTTAAGCATAGGTAAATATGGCCTACCTTTAGTGGAGAGTGGCTTCAATTGAAAACTTTATGAGTGCATCAAGTCTGTTTATGTGACCTGTATTTTATAAATGTCAGCAGCCCCCCCCCCCCTGCTTAAACTCTCAAACATCAAAAAGTGTGTCTAGTGCTGCTGTTGTATTGCTTCTGATTTGTAATTGGCTTTTGTTAACAGAATGGTTACTTTCTAGTGATCCGCCTTTGTTTAATGCGCTCTGGCACAAGACGCGTGACTCATGAATAAATTAAAGACCTCACTGTCAGTGGTGTGAGGGATAGGAAATGGAATCACGGTTCAGGAACTGGAAGTACCTCCAGCCTGGCTCTCCGTCCCCTCCTCCCAGCCCTCTGTGTTAAAAATAAAACTGACCCCTCGGCACCCCTATCGGGCTGTCGATACAGTGGTACAATCGTATGCACACCTCATGAATCATTTTTGTTTCATGTTGTTGTTTTCCACAATCACATATTTTACAATCAATTATTCATTGGAACCTGGATCTGAACCCATAGGCTCCTATGAAAAGATGAAGAACAAATAGGCTCTAATATTATTAATTGTATTGTAAGAAATATGCTACATCTCTTCCCCTATGGTCACCTGGATACAGGCCTTATATCTTATATATTGAACAGATTTGTCTTATAATAAATGACCGATTTTATATCAGATATTTCCAAAGAGCCACATTGTCCTCCATGAGATTGATTTTTTATGAATGTTTTATGGGAAGCAGATTTATTTACCAGTGCCATTAGCCAAGGTTTAGGAACCCACGGTAATTTCCCCGTTTATCGTCCCAGCCTTGAACGCTGTCTGTGCCAAAGGAAAGTAATATTCAAGGCAACCAACCACAAGCAAAGCTGAAATAATAAACTGTGTATATCTTGATAAAATAATAGTCACATTTTCTCCTCTGCTCAAATGTGCAAACGTAAACTTGGACCATCGTCTGCTCAATATGCCCCGGAGGAATCATTTACAGGCTGGTTGAAAGAGGCAGTGCAAAACGCAACATGTGTTATTTTCAGGGCACTTTACAGGCTGGTTTTCAGAATGGTTTACCTACATGCTACTTTATAGTTAACAGGTTGGTATAAAGGCTGGTTTATTGGATATTTTGTTGGAGGGTTTACAGGAAAGTTACAAGTTGTTTTCCTCAGGGGGATTTACAGTCAAGCAGGTTTACAGGCTGGTTTCAGACTAGTGATCTGTTTACAAGTTGGTTTACAGTCTGATATATAAGATGGTTTGCTGGTTGGTCTACAAGCAAGCTGGTTTACAGGCTGGTTCACGGTTTAAAAGTTGGGTTACAAGCTGATATGCAGACTGGTTTACAGGACGTTTCAACGCTGGTTAACAGGCTGGATACCAAGATGCTTTGCATGCTGTTTTACCGGCTTGTTTCCAGGTTGGTTTAATATATTGCTTTACAGGTTTTTTGACTGGGAAAGGAAAGCTGTATGTCTATACTCTCCAGGACATGAATGTTTGCTCCAAGAAACTGTCTAAGGCTCACTGGCTCAGGCATCACTAATACATTAGCAGAGAAGATGAGGTGCACACATATAAATAGCACTCATAAAGAAATACCTGCAAAATATGCTGGTCACACATACAGACTTTTTAAAATTGAAGACTTTCCCCAAAGGTATGGCATAAGAATTGGGGGTAATCACAGCTTTAGTCCCAAAATAGAAGAGGGTCGTTTATGTGAAACATCTTTAACGTATCTTACTTTTCAAAATGTTAAAGGATTTTTATATATATATATATACAGTCAATTGCCTACTTAGGCAATATCAATTATTCTGTGCTTTTCTGCTAATCTGCCAGCTCAACTGTGAAAATCACTGCTTCTCATTGGCTTGTGTGTTTTCTTTGTCTGCAGCCACTCACACCCTCAACCCCAGCGTAGGCAGGCTCTCTCTCTCATCTTATGTTCCTAGCAGGGGATTTCTTTTGAACATTGCCTCGGCTTGCATGTGCGGCGCTCCCATCCACTCTTCCATATTCTTTCCAGGAAATGGAAAAGAGACGTAGCCATGGTTCTTTTGTACACGTTTTCTGCTGTTATGTTTCTGGGATTGGACTGCAATGATTAACTCTGGGGTGAAAGAGTGTAAAACCCTTTGACATAAATATGTGTTCATTTTAGCTATGCTTTTCGCTGTAAGGATTTAAAGATGAGATCAAGATTTTTAAAGGTGTTTCATGTTTATTACATTATCAAATCTAAGGGACATCATATTTAGGAAAAATACAAAGTTGTTAATTTCCCCCAATAAATATACTATGAAAATAAGATGGTCTGAAAAGTTTCAAAGTAAATAGTATATTACTACTAGACAAAGTATGCCTTCAGATTCAAAAAAATTGTTGATTCTGCTCCACGTGCTATGCCACGCAATTTACACTGTCAATTAGCGTACATTTTCTCATTGTAGTGGTGTGTAGCTTATGAAAGACTAGACACAGCATTAATCCGCCCAATGCAGTCGACATTTGGGACAGAGGTGCAAGCCAAGTGTGTCGTGGTAATTATGTTGTGCATTAAAGGGAACGCCAACGTGAAGGGAAATCTAGGCAGAAGCAGAAACACATCCTTTGGTTGATTTGCAGCCTTAACTCATCAACCTTGTTTTTACCCTCCTATAGATGAGCTTCAATGTGTCAGCTGTCCTTTCATGAGAGCGCTCCAGCACATCCAGTATTGTGTGAATGCCACTCCGAACAATCATTAATGTTGCACAACTCTGCCTGCGGCGGCTACACAGATCTGTAGCTCGGCATGCCATTCACCATCTCGATCAGAGTGATGATGAGCTTCGATGTGTGTATTATTAACCTCAACCTTTTGCCCCGCTGTAGCTCCCCTCTTGTAAAAATCCCGAACACAAGGCGCTCTTTTGGTAATGGGCATTGATTTTGCACATCCATGCCATCAATCATGTACTGGAAAATAAATAAAGAAACAACATCAAAATCATTCAATGAGTCCAGTATAATACTTAACATTCTCATAAAGCATAACCATTACAACGGATATCTTGCATATCTGTTTGGATAATTCAAGAACCTTGAAGGCTTTTTGATGTTATATGGTATTGATAAACATTCAGTGAAACGTAGGGAGGCCATCACATAGCTGTCATTTGAACTCTATTAGCATATAAGTGGCCCACTATGAAGTGAGCTATAAGCATAATGTAGAAACATACATTTAACCTTGAAAACATCATTGGCCGTGTTTAAGGAAAATTCTGGGTTATTTCAAACAATTTTTTTATAATTTTGGGTCTTGAGCAAGAAAATGGCCGCTGCAGATTTCTCCAAATATCGATTTCTGTTCCCATTCCCACATGAACACAGACAGGAAATCTTCTGGAACTTACAGGTCCCAAACAAAATCAGCACACACATACACAGTCTCAACCTTGAATTTTAGGTTACTGTCCATTTGTATTCAGTACGAATGTAGTAGCAGTGGGTTTAATATTATTTCGCCTCTGGCACTGTCATCAATTATATGCGTTCTTACTCTTTAGTCATGTCTTATGTTTATACACATTGTGGGCTTAGTGCTTAGTACAATGCATTTATTTCAGATACGACACATAAGCAGGCAAATTTCATACATTAGGTTTGTATTTAATATGGTATGATCTGTTGTTTAGACAACTGTTTAACACCAACCATGCCTTAATGAGGGTCATTATATCTCTTGGACAGTGTTTGAGTTGCGCGAAAAACCAGTGAATTTAGTAATTAAGTTGATGCGTCACCAATGTTTCCCCTACATGAATCCATCAACGTTGTTGGATTACTAGAGCCATTGCAATCAGACAATCATACAAATGATATATATATTACTTTTCTTTCCCTCATCAACCCAAAATTGTGACATTGTCATTATTGTCTTTGGAGAAATACATCAGTAGCTAATGAATGGCTTTAAACTAAATTTAGTAAGCATAAAGGGAAAAAGTTACACAACAAGTGAAAGCAGTAGAAAAGCAATATAATAGAATGCAGAACACGAATATAAAACCCAAACATTTGGGTTTTCTACAAATAGAAATGAAGGCCTGAACAAGGTTGATTGCGCACATTAGTGAGCAAGCATGCTATCCCTTGTTATCTTATATTGTTATAATGGACCAGAGCCCTGCTGGAATCACTGATCACATTTAAATATCTCTGTGCCCGAGCACATCAGCATTGTGCACATGCACCTCAGCATTGTGCAACATCAACATCGTGCCCCTCATACACATAAGCACCTCTGCTGGAAAAAGATCACTGAATAGGGGAAACACTGAATAACCATATACTGCAGGTCAAGTGATACTTTAGATGCAAGCATGTCTATCTGCATATACTTACAACAGGGTTAATTTACCGGGTCTTTGGTGAAGAGGTCGTATCCTGTGATTATCGTAAAATCACTATAGCATGGCACGTAATGTCCCTCTGTGTGTCTATCTACTGACAGAGCGCCTGGTTGAGCCTGGTTGAATCTGATGGGGAGAACGCAAACGCCAAGATGGCTGCACAGTATTGAGATCAAATCCGCTCTGTCGATGCCTTCATCTGGAGTTCGTCAGTGAGGCCACATCTAGAACACCTTGGAGAGTATTTCATCCGGTGACCTCTGCAACCCATACTATTGGAAAAATTATACACTCTATGAAGCATTTCAACACTTTGTTTTTGTTGTAGATATGTATTTGAATCCACAGTCCGCTGGGGTCTTTGAACTAGTATGTGCAATAAAGAATTAAAAATAAAATCAAGAAAATTGAAAGTATGAATAATGGAGTGGACATAACACATTTCCTTTGCTATTGAGGCAGAATATTCCAACGCGCTCCCCAGAAAACTACAGGCCAGCATAAACAGCGAGCGCCTTCCTCCGCAGAATGATTAATGCATCGCCCGCAAAATGGATTTGCAACGAACCAATCGTCTGATGAGCTGCTTACACTTGCAATAAATGCACCCCACAGGGAAGCTCCTCCCCTCCAGTCTTTTATCTTAACTTTTGCAAATCAAACAGCTTGCCCCCTTCTCGTGACTGCAGATTGAATGATGTGCCAATGCTTATTTATCCAGCGGATACCATAACTGGTATCTGTCTACCCGTGGTATCAAGACCAGGGTTGTGTCTATCAGGGGGACATGGGGTGGCACATGCCCCCCCCCCCCCCCCCCCCCCCAACTAAGGACGGCAGTTGATAGGATTCTAACAAGTCCTTCAAATGTAGATGGGAGATTGGCAGTATCTTGGAAAACAAACACTACGGCAAATAACCATGGCCTAAAAAAAAAAGCGTTGTGGGATGTAAAACATTCTCCGCTGCACCACAACCTGCAAAAGCTGGCTGTCACGGTCTGGTGCCTCCCCCTTGCGTTACTCTGTGCCACTCTCTGGGGAACGTTGCCCAAAGAACAACACATTAGTCTTGCTGCTGTGTCTCTGTTTGTCCCCGTTGCTCCACTCAGGAGGCTTGGATCCCAGCGCTGTTGTCTTGTCGTCATGTTGACCTGTGATCCGCGCCCTCCCCCCCCTCGCCTCTTTGTTGGTACGTTGGGGTTTGGTGCATCTGTCAGCCGACTTCCGTCCGCGAAGGATCATCTTTCCAGGATGATCGACAATGCATGATCGCTTAAAAAAACACAGTGACTGACATCTCGGATGAACCCGGGCCATTAAAAGGTTCGATTAAACTCGTTTTGATGGATTTAAGTGTCATCCACAGACACTTATTGTACCTATTTATCACCCTTGCTCTCTATCGTTTGTATTCCTCTGAGAGATCGTGGCTATTTTTTCACCCAGCTGGATATCATTTGTATTCATCTTGAGTTCACTGCCAGCTTTCAAATGTTGTGTCACATGATGTAATTTCCAACAGCCACTCGTATAATACCTCTATTATCACCTTTCATCATACCTATTTTTCCAAAGCAAAGAATTTTAGTTTATTTGAATTGCCATTTACGCTTAATAGAAAACATATCCTGCAGATACAGTAGAGTATTGCTGTGTATCTTATAGGCTGAACAGTCCTTCCTATCTCCTGGACTTATACATTGTTAGTCAAGGCGGGGCCCTATTGTTGTTAAGGCGGCCGCCTTAACAGTGCTGGGGGAAACACTGCCATTGTGCGAGTTAAGCCACCAATGAACTTGAGCGAGCCAAAGATTGCTAAACTAATTACGCTTTTTACTGTCATTATTATTGATATTAGTATTATTACACATAAATATTTTTATATAGGCCGTGCCACCAAAACAAAATAACATTGGTTGTGATTCAGTTAGATGTGGGGACCTGACAGATATGTGTGCTGATGAGGGTTGTCTGTACACCTCCCTCCCCAGTGATGAGTGGAACCAGTGGGCCCGAAGAAGAGTGGGGAACCACTGGCCTGTGGTGGTGTTGGTGGTGGTGGTGGGATGGATGGATGGCCAGGGTGCACGAGGTCCAGCAGAAATGTGCCCACCATATCCACTGGGGGATAGGAGCTGGAGATGATTCATTTTCAGCATCACTTCACCCAGGATGATCTCATTACTTGCGGACAGTCCCGGGGCCCAGCCGTTCCCCCCCCCCCCCGGCCGCTACTCGCGGCGGTGGCTCTCACCCACAGAGAGACGTGTCATGTGAGAGACACTACACACTCCCTTCGAGGTTTGTGTATTGATTCTAAAATGTAATAGAAGGATGAGCCGGGTACACATTTATCTGCTGTGTGTCCCTGCACAGTTGATTCCCAGGGTCTGTCGAAGGGGATGTGAGGTGGGGGAGCTGGGGCTCGGGGTGTCGGGGATGCAGGGTTCGGATGCTTTTATTTGATCGATCGCTTCTCATTTGTAAATGTTTAGATTTTTGTGTTATCCTGGATACTTTACCGAAGGTTTAGGGAATTACGGTAGGGATATTGGGTTGGCACTGTACAGTTGAGTACCCATTTTAGTATATTTTTTCGAAATAAAGGATATACATGTATGTTTTTTTTTCTAAGATAAAGACTGAATTCAGTCAGCTATCTGTGTCAGCTTAATTTATAGCACGGTGTATCTATGATAAACTTATTTATTTTTCCGACACACTCACAACGGATGGTCCAAATGCATAATTAATATTGACAGTCGTAAATAGCTTCTTATCTTATTTTTCTTAAGAATTATATATAATTGTACGGAAAACGCTATTGCACAAGAGTTGACTCATAATCATTTAAGTGTTGGATTTGTTTTATTTTAGTAACTTTATTCTTGTACATTCCTGCCTCAGATACACATCAATATTACATCAAGTTCTGGCTGCTGATGCTACAAAGAAACTTTCCGTCACTTCAATCAGTCCCACACATTGGCTGCTTTAGGACAACTGGCAATAACATAGGAGAGGAGATAGATCGATGGATGGATTACCCACAACGCACCATCCAATTAAAAAAATCGGATCCGAAGGTATGATGGGAGTTCTATAAGCGAAGCCCCCTTGCTCTTTGGGTGTGGATAAAGTGGGAAGGCTGCGGATGCTCGGTACATCTCTACGACACATTGTGCTCCAGCGTGCAGCGCTGCTCAGAGCACATGATTAACTTATCAAAGACATCTCAGTCAAGTTGAACACCGAGAGAGGGAACCAACAAACTTTACCCATGATGGCTTTCCAGAACATCTTTTGCTGCATTTAGCTTTCAATTGCTTCTGCTTCCTTTGAGGATAGCATCACTCACTTACAAAAAAGCAACCCAAAATAACGCAGTATCATAGAACGGATTCACATACGCATCAAGGGTAGCCCTACATTGAGGTTTCCACCTCGAGTTTAGGAGCGTATGGATGTATGTCACTGACTCAGCTGTGCCGGCTGTCAAACTGGGTGTTGGTTAACCGTGTCTCATTTGATTGGGCTGCATGCTCTTTTTTGACAAGGCCTCTGATTGGATTTAAAGTGACAAGCACCCTAAAGGAGGAGCAATAGTAAAATGCCAAATCCTTGATTTTATGGTTGTAGATATAATGTTGGCATAGAATTGGCTATTGGGCAAAAAAAAATGGTTATGTTGCTTGCTGAAGAAGTTATAAAAGCCTATTTTGTTTTATAATCCATAATGGGACGATCTGTGACGGGAGGTGGAACACCCAGGTGCACAAAATAAATGCGCAAAAAGTATTTTGAGTCAGCCGGTCTGCCATTCAGCTCTGATTCAGCCAAATTGGCTGTCCCAGAGAACTGCTGGAGCATAGTAAAATTATATTAAACGGCAAAGTAGCAGGACTTTTTCTTCCAAACCTGGCATTGTCAACCAGGCTCTGTATAGATGCATATACAAAGTGTACATAGCAAAGTAGGCAATCATTTGGTAGATCCATCAGTTAGAGAGATAGACATATACTGCTCAATTTCTGACCGTTTTCCTTGCATATTTACGACTTTAATCTCACAGTACATATGAGTTGATTCTTGGACTATCGCTGCCCTCCCCGTTTCAGATCAACTTAGAAATATGACAGTATATATATGTAGCATCAGTGTTGGGCAAGTTACTTTAAAAGTGTAATGCATTATGTATTACTTGTAACTGTCATTTCAAAGTAATTAGTTAGATTACAATATTACTGTCTTTGAATTGTAAGGCATTACACTGCTTTTACATTACTTTTGCATTACTTTCACCAAAATAACAGGAAATATGGATTTGAATGTTCTCAATAGATCTTCTTGTGTTCAATGCAGCTCATTACACAGCAGGAGGTGATGTGGTATGGCATAATAATGAGCTAGGCTTAAGGCTAACAAAAGTATAATATAATGGTCGCAGTTATGACTCATGGTGCAATACATTTTATAATATAAATACTGTAACTTTAGGTATTCATATTTAAATCAATAGAGCTGCTGTATATTGTTAAAAAAAAACATTGAGCCCACTTCTGGTTTGTCTAGGATGAAATAGAGTGGTTGACACCGACATTTTGACTATTGGTCCTGTCTCGGGTATTTGGCTCATTTCGAACGGCCCTGCCTGCTTCACAATGGCTGGCCATTGGCATTCACAAAACTGTCCTGAAAACAACCCTTAATGTTCGTTTTCAGAAATGTGCAACTCACCGAGTGGTTAGTGGTGTTTGCTGATGTTCCAAATCAAGTATCTTAGCGAAAAACTGTTTCTGTCGTGTTTTATTTGGCATTATGTAAATCCATTGATTTCTGTTGGAAGACTCATTGCTCGTTGACCAGAAACGGAAAGGTGGGCTGGTTGTAGTCTTGTCGCTCCGTTCTAGCCCTAATGTGGATCCGGCGACTTAGTACGGGGGTTAGAGGTAATGGAACAAAAAAAAAAAATACACTGCCTACTAGGGTTGTGCCGATGGACGATGTCATTGTCCGTCATGGTGGCTGACTGACATCATGATGGATGTCAGCCACACACTAATCCTAGTCTCTTATATAGTTAACCTAAATACTTTGCAGGGATGCTCTGTAAATTAAATTGAGAATATAACTGATGCATATGCAGGCTATTTTAAATACGGCAGCCTTTTCCAGAGACGTGACGTGTTAGTCTTCCGCGATCTGCGATCAGCGAAGCAGCAGCCTCCCTCCGTGAGATCCTGTCCTTTTCAGAGAAATTTGCCATCACCACCGATGCTTGGAAAGGGTTGATTACGGAGTCGTGCGTGACCGTGACTTATTTACCGACGGGTTGGAGTAGGGTCTGTCTGCGTCCTGCAAGACGGAGGCGTAACTTGTAGTGGACGTAACTTGTAGTAGGAGGCGTAACTTGTACTAGGAGGCGTAACTTAACACAAGATCTTCCTTGAAGTCGGATCATCAGATATTCATGTCGGTAAGTAAAAATAAGTGGATTAACAAGAATGATTTTTTTTGTTTTTACAAGCTTAATGAACTCTAGAACTAGGGCAGACTACTTGTGGTTGTGATACTGTTTAACATTCTTTGCGAAATGTTTGAACGCTCAGGCCTACTGTTTTAACGTTGGAAGAAACCTCAGCTTTCGCCACCTCGTTGAAGTTAGTACGATGCACACGTTTGAGATGCACACTGAACAGTCACAAAATACTCTATACTGTACAGGCTAGTAGATGTTGCTTGCTTCTTTCTGCCCCGAGTTTGCACAGTGCAACAATGATGACGTACCTGAGAAATGTATTGAAGACCGGCAAATATATAGAAAATGAGGGCTTGTAATGTGAACGCTGTAATATGAGGGCTTTCTCATAACTATCCTCATGTTAGTGACATTGTTCTTGTCTTGTTTCTATCAGTAATATTTATTTTAATTCATTGTTTTCTATCTCATGCAGGACCTTGAAAACACGCAGCATGCGATCAATAACAATATGTATTCAATACAATTATTTGAATTATTATTCTGCTCTTTAATTCTTTGAATTATTAATTTGCAGTCTTTTTGTTAAAGGTATAAAGGGATTAAGTAGGCTAAATTTAAGCAGGTTCCCCACGTTAAACTGCTATATGCATTACATGTCATTGTACAATTGTAATAGGCTTCTTTTCTTAAATGCATATCAGGGATGTCAGTTTCATGTAAGGCTATGATTAAGCTCATCAAGAGCATATCAAGATTAAGCTAATCAAGAGCATATTTTTAAATGAGCGATCGGGTGCATTTTTTTTATATAAAGCCTAATATTTGAGGTCCGAGTTGCGGTCATTTATGTACCCGCGCCCCACTCATGGCCCCACTGCTACATAGAGATCACTTCCGCGATTTAGAAAAGTACTAGACACGCCTCCGACTACAAGTTACGCCTCCGACTACATGTTACGCCTCCTACTACAAGTTACGCCTCCTCCGACTACAAGTTACGCCTCCTACTACAAGTTACGTCTCCGTCTTGCAGGACGCAGACAGATACTATTGACGGGTTGTGCAGAGTGCGATCCTGCAGACCCGCAATACCAGCGAGGCACACAGCGGGAAACATGAATTTTTGTTTCCAAATATTTATTTAAAAACGAAAATATCTGTTTTAGTGTGTAACCATTAAATGGTTTTATATCTTCAACAAATTCCGTTGCAAAGGGGAGGCGCGCAGGATCAATATCCTAATTAAAAAGAGTTAGTCGGCCAACGCTGACACATCTTGCCGATTGTAAATTGACATCAGATATTGTAAAGGTTCACAATCCTGCTCTGTGATATTTAATTTATCATAATTTCTATCAACTTGTGCGTGGCGCCCACCCATGTGGTCATGCATGGTAACCGTTTTTTCATGTTTTTATTTTTTATTTTTTTTAATGAGTGGTACCGGATCTGCCCAAATAAGTACCGGAACACAGGGAGGCCAAAATTAAGAGGTGCCAGATCTTGTTCCGGCAGGATCCGGCTCAAATTAACCACTGAGTATATACGTCCAAACACCCAACTGTTTGGGTGTTTGAATAATCTGTTGTTTCAGAGCAGTATCAAACAATGTTGGTCCGGTTCAGATTTAAACTACGTTGGTAAACTTGTTGGTAAACTTAGATAACTTAGAATAGTATTTCAAAATATGTTTGTCTATTAAGATACTGTCCTCAAGATTGGTGTTATACATTGCGTTAAGCGTTAATGTTACATGGAAGGATATTACCAAAGAAAACCAATCAAAATGGTGTTCATCTCATATGGCGTTATTAGGCTGAGATTAGCAGTAATTTAGCTATGTGATGGCCAACATATGAGGGTCAACTCAAGCCAAATTTGTATGTGCCGTTATTGGTTTGACGGGATGAGGCCAGATCTTGTTAGAAAAGTACAGGATGAACTAATATTTATTTTGACACGCTGGTTGACTGTGTTATGATTTCTTAAACTGCGCTAAGCTATCATGCTTCCATGAGCAGCTCAGTCAGAAGGAACAATATTAGAAATAAACCTGCCAAACATGCTGTTTGTAGGTAAAGCCTACAGGAATCCTGTGTTAAAACATCCATCTATCAGCTCACAGTACATTGCAATGTCCCTTGACTACCCTTTGTAGATTAAATGTTCCTTTAAACAATATAGGTTAACTTGTCATTCTCTTTGATTCCACTGTGCAGAAAATCTTTTGCCTAGTATTTCTGAGTCTTCACATTTCTTTCATTGCACTCGTTCTAGACTCACAGTCTGTGAGTCAGTCTGTGAGAGTATGAGGACATTGCCCATCTTGGAACACTTGGAAATAAACCTCCCTTGCAGAATGAATCAAATCTCTTCAGGGTGGCCCTTCCTATTTGGGCGGTGACACGCAGGTTGAAAACAATGTCATACCAACACGTGTCTCTTTTCCTGGGTAAAAAATATTTAAACAAAGTCGATGGAAAATCAAAACTTGTGGACTGAGCACACGTCTGATGAAATGGAATCAAATAATGTAACAATGGCTGGGACATTCATTTTCCAGTGTTTTATGGCCTGTTAGTCGCATGTTATCCATGTTACTGTTCCTTCCATTTAGAAAGGGAGGCAAGGTCTCTGACTGGCTTGTATCGCCAACACACGCCATCGGATCATCAGGAATTGTAGGCACAAATATTCAGTAGTAGTGAGAGACTATTTAATGCAGAAGTTTTCAAGGCACATTTGCCATAACAGATCCATGGCACTAAAAATTAAGTGTCACGTGATTAAGTGTCACGTGATGATGTTCATTCATAGATGCATACATTGTATTTTTAATTCAGTTAATAGGTCATAGCTTACAGGTAAGATAGTGATTATGATTACTAGATGCCCCTAAATATTACAAACCGCACCTTTAAGCGACATTAAATCCTGCATTCCTTCCTCCTTTTTTATCATGTTTGTACCTTTTGTATTTATTTATTATTTTCGTGTCCAAAACCCCCTTGACACCTTCTCTAGCTTACTCCCTCTGTTGTGTTCTCTGGCAGCTCCGTCGCTGCCAAAGTGTCCTCTCCTGAGCTCTGGGCAGACACAGGGCCAGACGCTGCTGGGTGAGATAGCAGGGTCTACCGCTTTGAATGCTGGTCTATCAGGGGCCGGCTGGCTGGCTGGCCGGCTGTGCTGGCTGGATGGCTGGCTGCTCGGCACCGGATGGGATTGAAAGCCCTGGACCTCCATTAATCATATTTAAATCAGCATCCCACCGTATGTCTCCCCTATGCGCTTTAAACCTGTAAGGCTCGGCTTATCTCAATGTGGGCAGATTAAGTCACACTGTCTTGTTTGTCATTTTCCTTGTTCCCACTGTGGTGTATTTGTGATCACTCTTGTTGTAATTATAGTTGCTTCATCCATAATTGATGATGTCAATAATGTGTCTACTACTAAAAGACACATAAGGTTTGTCTGTACAACAGATTGGTGCCTCACTTCACCAAAAATGATCCATCATTTGAGTTTTTTCTCAAATGATTGATCCGCTTCACAAAACTAAGAAGCTTGACGCAAACTGTGCACACCCTCTGTTTATGGGCCTGATGATATGTTATTTTTATGGTTGAAGATGACAGGCACTTTTTGATACATCTATTTCAAATATACAGCTTGCAAAAATAACAAAAAGAAGCTCTAATGAGAGAGCAGTGAGAAGACGCCTGTGTGTTTCTGATGATAAGTTCCATGTTTGACTTTAAAGACAGCCTGTGTCTCCCCTGCACAGCTCTGCCATAAATTGGATGATTATACTACAGTCTTCCTAAATTAGAAATTAAGCATTCAATATGCATTAAAAATTACTTAAAAAACTGTTTAAAAGATTTGGCTATTCCAATTTACGTTGGGACAGTACTATTAATGCAAGGCTTGTTTAGTTGCATTTCAAGTAACATCTATGTTACATTTCATTATAACCAAAATAGATTTCATGATTTCTTTTTTTAATGTTTGCTGAAGAAGTCACTGAATGCTAAACATCCTAAAGTGCCCCTGAAAAGGTTTGCATGTTGAAGTGCTGTAGTAAGGCAACTCCCTTATAATATACTTAAGAATAAAACCGATGTAATAATTATAGTTAATTGCATTTATATGCCACTGTTCAAGGTACCTCAAGCACTTCATATAGTGAGTATGTGTGTTCGTGGGGGTAGCACTATGCGCCACGATGCTCACCACTCACTGGCTGTGACATTGGAGATGTGAGGACTGATGCGATCCAATTAGAAACGGGGGGATGATTAGTTGCCACTCTAGTTTCACACCCAGAGATTACTCAGAGTATTTGTGCCTTCAGTGTGATTTACCCTAGTGCTACCAAGGCAACAAAGTTCAGCATAAAGTAGGATGGAAAGTGAAATCAGGTGGAAGACCGTGGCAAGCAGAACATATCTTAAATTCGCAAGTGACACACTTCCAAATAAAGCAAGTAATTATCTCAGGAGAAACATCTGTCAGAAGTCAATTGGATTGTGCGTAAGTGAAAAAGCGTGAAGTTTGAGGGCTGAAAAGTTGTCATTTTGCGTTCAATTCATCAGATTGCCGTCTTTAAATAATTGACAGGTATTGATATCAATGGTTCTGATGAGGGTAGTCGGAGTGTGTTTACGTCAGAATGTAGATCAACTAGAGCGGATCAATTAGGGAAGAAAGACAGGTGACACTTTTGGATTTTATTGAAGTCCTGTGGAAACACGTCAAGATTATCGTATCCAGCTCGTAGTTCAAACCGGAGTTTTACACTTGTCAAAGTGTTGGTAAGTGGATTTTTCTCTTCCTGAAAGAATGTCCTGCTCTTAAGGGATCCACTATCAATCATAAAGTTGTTTATGTGCACAACATTCTCTGAACCCAGTGCTGCCCTTCACTCTAGGGCAGCACTGGGTAAATATTTGTGAGCACTTAACCTTCTGTGGACAGAGTGGTCTGTAAAAGGAAAGGGTTATAAGATATCCTTTTAAAAAGCCAGATACCTCTCCTCATTGTGAAGGTCAGTTAAGACACTATGTTAGACAAATGTATTAGCTTATTACCCCAACCTGACCATGGTCATCTTTTTGACCTCTGTCTGGTATAACAAAATGAAAAAAATCGGATCAAATCTTTGTTTTTTACCTCTAACAGTAGGGAGCTGTAAAGTGTACCTGAAGATTTTTTTTGTCATTGAATGCTGGAAGTAGTTTCACATTGTCATTGCCGTTGTCTGCATGGAAAACTCTGTCCTTCTCTGATTTACTCCATTCCCATTGTATACTTCCAATACACTTTCTTGGAAAAGACAACATTACAGCGAATATAGCTATCCGTCATCACAGTGCATACTCCACTCTCTCTTTTCCAGGTGGCGCTACAGAAACACAGTCGAATTGATCGACATGGTTATATGAATATTGAGCGAGAAAGAAAAATCCAATTCCAAATGATCGTTGGTGATCTATGTTGAGACGCATGTCAATGCTGCCACAGCCTACAATCTGTCCCAGAAATAATTTGTGTTTATATAAATATATTTATATCATGTATAGATAACATTCTATACTCAATACCAAGATATCTACTCTGAACAGGTTCCTATTTTTGGAACCAGAATATTGGCTCATCTAATGTTAGGTGTTACCAAACATTCGATTTATAATTGTGTTTGCAACGAATGCCAGTCATGCACTACTTAAAAAAACCCACACATACTCTTCACATTGTGTCCTATATCAACTTGGAATCACTCCGGCAAAATACAGCAGAACACAAAGATATTGAGCAATAAAAGGTGTTTTAAATCACGCCGTGGTAAGGTGGCAGTGCAAATCAAACATATTCTCTTTGCTCCCAGAGTGTGACATGTGTGATTGACAAAGCCTTTTCTTTTGGGGTTTTTTCGCTGGCAATGCTTTGTCCCTTGTAATGCATCTCACTGTTCCATTCCAATAAGCTCTGCCACCAAACTAATTGGCCTTGGTGTGAAATCTCAAATTGTCCAACAGGCTCTGACAGGCAAGGGGAAAAATACTGATTGGTTCAGCTGTATTAAGCCTTAACAAATATAGTATGTCTGGTGTTCGCCACAGCCCATATATGTATGCATATATTATATTATATATATATATATATATATATTAGTGCTGTCAGTTAAACGCGTTAACGCAAACCAATTTTAACAGCGTTAATTTTTCTATCGCGCGATTAACGCAATTTATTATTTTTATTTATTTATTTAGTTATTTATTTTCTTTCTTTGGCTCAAAACAAAGAAGCAGTAGCCTGACTGCTATGTTCAAGGCAGTATGTTTGTTCATCGTTTAATTGCACTATAGGCATTTTTTTTGTACCGTCCTGTTTTGATCAGTATATGCCAATGTTGTTATCAATAAAAAAACATTTGCACAAGGCAAGCCGATGCACTTCTCCATCTTGATAAGAGCATTAAAATGAGAACAATTAATGGGACAAAGAAATCAAGGGATATTTAGCATAGAAAAAAGATTTGCGATTAATCGGGATCACTCGCGATTAATCGTGAGTTAACTATGACATTAATGCGATTAAATATTTGAATCGCTTGACAGCACTAATATATATATATATATATATATATATATATATATATATATATATAAAAATACAGTATATATTTCATTTTAAGTTAAATAAATGATGCATTCATACTGTCAAAATACTTTCATGCTTGTAAAAAATGCCTTTTATTCTCACACCTATAGGTCGTCTTATTTGCACTTTAACCCACTGGTGACACCAGTCCTTGAACCCTGTACACAATGCCTACCTTATGCATACATCAGTGTATGCTGCCAATCAACAACTAGCAACCATAACAAGCCAACCTTGTCACCAGGGTCTCGACTTTGTGTTCCCTGTATGTCAGCATAAAATGCGTCGGTGCTCCATATCCCACTGCCTTCCCTCCGCTGTGCCGTTTATCTCTCGCTCTGTAAATGGAACCTGACAGATTTACATAATTAGATTCTCCCTTTGACGCCTGCATCAATCCCAACACCCGTTAGAAGGAATTGGGTGAATCTTATTGTCATATTAAATTGTATTTTATTGAATGCATCTGAGGTATGCATTCTTTATGGGTTTGTTCTCCACTGTGTCATGATCTCTTCCTGGATGCAACCGGATGACAAAGACAATAGACACTCGCTGTTACGAAATTGCATGCAAGGAAGACGGCTAAGTGAAGTACCGATAACGTCGCTATTTGTTTCCCACAACACACCTGCTGCCGATGTTCCCATTAATTGGTATTAGTTCATTTTTAATTGATTTAGGTAGTCTGGTTTATCAGCATGACAACATGCATCCGCTGCCGCTGGAACAGTGTTGACAAATAACACAGACCGCCTTTGAAATATCTTCTGTCACTTTGCATCGTGAAGATGCTGTTCGATAGCATGATGATCAAATTAAACAAAACACACAGCATCGAATCAAAGCAAAACGATTTCCACTGCTATACTCCTGTTTTCCTTACAGCATAATTACTCGTCAATGCCAGTTACTGTGAACTGTTGTGCTGTGATCATTTGTCACTCCCTTTGGATTTGATAAGGCACTGCTCAGACCTCCTGAGACGTTGGGTGCCAGGTCCTAGGTTTCCCAAGATTATACTTTTGCCCTACATATTATCATGTAATTACTCCACTTACCTCAGGCAATAAGACTGTATTTTAGAACAAAATATAAGCCAATCACACACATAACCTGATAAAGCCTGCAGTATAGATACATATACACTATGCCATGAACATCTAGAAAACCCCAGAGTCAGGTGATAATGTCACCATTGAACCTCTAAATGCAAACACAACACATTATACAGAATCAGCTGCTCAAACCACGCCGACACCTGCAGTCACCAGTGCGCCTCTCGGCCACACCCCCAACCCCCTGGAACATTTTGTTAATGAACTCCGTCTGCTATATTGCCATCAATTTAAAGTGACAGGAGGGGGTGTGTGAGGGGTGTGTGTGCAACTACAGAATGCTCCTCCACTGCGACACCGAAGCCCAGACAGGATGGGAGGTGAGAAGGAACCTGGTGCACTGCTGACTGCAGCAGCCGTGCCGTGGCCCCCACATCGGGGCCCTCCTGAACATGCCAGATAGCAGCAGCGCAATTAAAGGAGTCTAATGAGGCAGCGGCATGAGGAATATACGGGGGCCACCAGTGTGAAGGACTTGGCATTTAAAAAAAAGCTTGTGAGGGGCTGCTTGTGTGCTTTGCTCTGGGGGACTCCCGATAGACTGAAGCCACTGAATGTACTTCATCTTAAATAATGGCCGGACGGGCTCCGAGAGTCACCGTAGCTAAGCGAAGATCCCAAAGAAAATAGGCGATGAATCCTCCTCCTCTTAACTTGCTTTACTTAAGTACATTCTGCTACTAATTACGAGGTTGTACTACCTACTTGCTGACCTGCTGAGTTCCGCTTGTGCTGTGTTTGTGTTTTCTTTTGCCAAGCAACTATGTAGTCATTGGCTGTTACTTTTTTCGCAAAATATAGTGCTTTAAAAAATATATATATATATGCCATTAATGATGGCATTGGTAGACTGCCAACATTGGGGTTTGAGCCTTTCACCTGGTAGTCAAACACCCCAACCAGTATCACCTTTCCCTATGATTGGCTGATAACTCTAATCTAACTAATGAAATATTCTTTCAGTTGTTGTGTTTTGTCACTTAGCCAGGACATTGCCTTATTATAGATGCTCATGGGATGATGGCTCATATCTATGAAATAAAATATTATTTTTGAGCATTGAAGACGGTAGGATTTGTAGCCACTTGCTTGAGTGCATTTGTTACTTTAGTAGGGTGACCAGATTTGAGTTTGTAAAAAAGAGGACACTTCGTCGCGGGGGGGGTGTGTAGTGTATAGCATGCCGAACCATGACCATGTGAATGCATACAAATGTCACAAATGAAATGACAATATGAACATCTATTTATTGAACTTTAACAAAATTGCAAAGTGCAAATGTAAAACAAATCTTTTTTGTGGCAATTAAATGTGTCAATAATGATAACAAATAAAACATTCTAAATAATAAATTCTTTATATGGCCACATTAAAATAAGAAAATTAGAAACTTTTCAGTCCTCCTCATATATTAAAGCAATAATGATACAATATTCAAATATAACAAATACAATATTCTAAATAATAAATTACTTTTTTTTTTTTCTTTAGTTCGTCCGTGAACTTACATTTACGTTTAGGCATGGCTGCAGATGTAATGTGCTGTTGTAAACAGAGTGGAAGCGGCAAGGTGCTCAATGTTGCCAGATTGGAAATGGCAAAGTAACGTACCAAAGGCCCAAAATGGTCGTATTTGGAGGATAATTATCGTGGCTCTGGCAACCCTGAGATCGGTCGCCCAATGACAGACTCTCTCTACAGTCAGCTCGCGCAAGAAGGTGGAACGTAAGGGAGATACCATTTCCAGAACTTGGAAGGCCGTAATAACCATAGACATATACAATGGTAATAACTAGTAGGTTATGTGAAAGACCCAGAAACACAAATATGCGACGAGGCAAAAAAAATAAAAATAATAATAATAACAATAATATATTTATTTTTTTTTGCGACGAGGCAAAATACCGGACGTTTTTGGAATCCCTGCCGGACGCATTTTTTAGGTCTCGAAAAGAGGACATGTCCGGGAAAAAGAGGACGTCTGGTCACCCTAACTTTAGCCACTTGCATGAATAATATTGTTGTGAATCTTATAGGATTTATTCTGGTTCAGTACTAACAAAAAAACATTCTTACACCTCAGTAGACCATGGTTAATTGTGGCTGAACCATCGATCTATATAAATTATTTGAGGAATGTTTTTTGCAATCCTATGGCAATACAGCTACTCTTTATACAGCAAGCTATTAGGGGGTGGCAGACATGTTTTTTTTGTTTTATTCCCTATCATAACCCACTCCCTCCCTTAGAAGCTTCCACCATTGTCTCCATCTGTGGTAACAGCAAAAAACCGCCATGCATTTTTGATGACGCTACAGCACTGGTGGGTTTTCATCCCTGGGTCCTTCTCTGTGCTCCTGTAGATGCCCTTCACTGTAAGTTCCCACTGCCTTGGGAGGCTCACAGTAGCTTTGTTTGGGGCTCTGCAATGACTTATGAGACAGTACTGTGGGGCCACAATGTGTTGGATTGGCATGTCCCCCAATCTCCCTCTCCAGCTCGTCATGAAAGTGCGTATCCGAATTTAGGGAAGCTAACCTTTTTTGATGCAAAAATGAGTCACTTGCACTTCTGATCTAACTGAGGAGATGATACAATGTTTGTTGCTCCTCTGAAATATGCCGGTCGTCGCCCACACATTATTAACATGAGTGACGGCCACAATTGCAACCGGCAGCAAGACAAGTAAGCTGTGTCAACAGAACCACTGACTGGCTATGATGATATCGTGCGCTACGATGATGTGTCCGCTACAGAATCAGCAATTTATAATCGTGCTCCGTTTTTTTTCCGTTAGCATATTTCTTTTTTTTCCCGTGCCTTTCTCTTGGCATGTGGAGATGTCATTGCATGGCTGTGAAAGGTGTAATAAATGTGTGATAAAATATCTGATCAGGTGCTTATTTTGCGAACCACATTATTGCCAACCTATATCCTGAATACATAAAGGTCATTTTTTAAGGAGAATGCAAGCACTTTTACAGTGCATTAAAGTACTGGAAGCAGACCCTCAGTGTGAATACTAGGTTTCTATAGTGTATTTCTCCCTGATATTTATATATTAAATATTGCATCGCTTGTCGTGCAGCTGTATTGATTCTTGTCACAGTTTCACAATTGAATACTCCCTACCCAAATACCCTGAGAATCAGCGAACCCAGCCAGGCTTTGTGTTTTAACAGTGTCACACTACTAATGACAGTGTAATCTGCCCCAGTGGTTCATATTTCCAAATTAAAGCACACCCTCACCAGTGAGGTAGAATCGACATTACCATGGTTTCTGTTTACACAAAATCCCAGTTGATCCCAGATGTCATTAAAAAAGCTTAGACGCTATGTAAACGCAGCATCATTTCTTTCTGCCTCCCCAACCCTAGTTATCTGAAATTAAAATAAGGTTGTGTTAAGGTGTATTTCTAACAGGGTTGCAGTCTGATTTCAAAAGCACATCATTATCTTTATTTTAGCAGCTGACGATGGCAGATGGAGTAGCAGATTGAGAAGGCACTCTTTTACCCGGTCACTTTTATTTATAATTATTATTCAATTATTAAGCTAAATTATTTTATCGAGTGGGCGATAGACATCTGGCAATTCAGATACATCACAAACCCTAACCCTAACCCTTCTTATACATCACTTGTATCAGAGGTAATCAACTGACAAGGAGAGAGACTGAGGAAACACAGTTCGGTATTTGGAGAGACGTGTAATTGATTCTATGAATAATTCACATGAGGCACTTAAATGGATGTGGAAAGGATGTTTCCTCATAATTCATAAACACCACAAGTTATCTTCTCATGCTAGCGGTAAGATAGATAGTGGTCTACCTTTGGTCAATTGGGAAGTAGTGAAAGAAATATGAGTTTTCTTCCACTTGTATCTGCCAATATGGCAATGAATGCTAATGCTTAATGCGCATTTTAAAATTGTATTGAGCTAAAGGAACACCAGCAATGCAGGGCTGTATCTCTTAGTATAGCCTAGATAGCATTGGTAGGTTTATAATATTATATATTTCTAACAATCCTAATCCAGTTTTTTTGTTTTATTCACATATATTGTAAGTATGAGTTCAATCTCCTGGGAAAATATTCTCCCTAGGGACTTTCAAACAAATAAGGCTAGCGCAGAAGGCAGAATTATTATTGTTCCATTTTTATGCAGATACTTAAGATGCCCTTCTCATCCAACTTGCGTCCCATTAACTTATTTTGTCAGGAAGTACGCTAGAGAGAGAGAGAAGGGGAAAGAGAGAGCGAGGGTAGACGAGAGAGGTTGCCTGCTGCTGAACTGGTTCTCCAGTGCCTTTTATTGAGACCAGAGCAAGCAGAGGCTCCTGCCACCTGCAGAACTACAATTAATCTTTTTTATCCTCCCAACCCCCTGCCCACCTCTGCTGGAGTCTGCCCTGCTGGAGACCAAATTATGACAACCAATGGCCTCTGTGAAAGGGAGTGCTTCCAACATTAAGGTCACTATGATTGGTTATTTTATGTTGCATCCATTTACAGTCGCGGACAGCGCCAACCATAGCCTCCTGTGTTGGGCTTTCACTTGTCGCTTGTGGTTCACCTAGTAGGCTATAGTGTGTTATTTTGCCGTCTCATCATGCTATGCTAAATCCACCCGCTGGCTAGCCCTTTTACCTTTCATATGGAAATTATTTGCTCTGATTGGTTGGCTACTTTAAAACCATGATGGTTGAATTGACTACAATAGGTACCAGCTAATAAGGCAACAAGCCACGTTCTCCCTTATACTGACAGCTGCTTTCAGTGCCGACTAAACTTGGACAATGGCAAGCAACCCCACCTCCCTTCAGATCACTTTAAGTGCTCTCTCTCTCTCTCTCTCTCTCTCTCTCTCTCTCTCTCTCTCTCTCTCTCTCTCATAGAGGCTGATTGTGTGTAGGCTGTTGCAGAAGCCAGCTGACTCTCTTATTGAACACTCCATCTGCGAGGAGGAGGAACACGGCTCTCTTAACCACACGGTACAACCCCCTGTGACGACGGCTGTCTGTTGGTCTTCTTAGAGAGCCTCGGTAGCATGTATTGATGGCAGCGCCTTATTATAGTATTTATAGAATGTAGGCATTTAGACATTATAGGAGCGTGCAGCAGTTGCTAACTTCTTACTATTTACTGGTTTTGTTACCGTCAAAGCAAAATATGTTTCCCAAAGCGCTTGTGATTTTGTCTTTTTTAGAAGCTACAGGTGATTCAGAACAGGTAGGGGTCTGGCATTCACTCGAATAGACCTGCGGGGAGACTAAGGATATTGGCGTTCAAAGCTAGAATTTTTCATCTGGGAGTCACAAATTAGTCAATCATAGAGTTATAAAATGGATGTGTACCTGCCCAGACTGCTGATTGCATAAAAATATCAAAGAAAACACATTATATGTACCCCCTCCAAAATCATCTTCAATCAGTGGGCCTAGTATTCCCCATGGTGATGGAAAGACAGTAGCGACTTAACTATAACAAAACTGTAATAGTAAACAATCTACTAGCACAGCATACATTATTTATATTCAAATTCATGAATACCACTCAACAATGGATATTTGCTCAGTCCAAAAATGTCTTAGTCCAACATTGTGCATGAAGTAAAATCAACAAGTGGAGCATTCCGGACCAAAAACAGTTTTTCTCTTGGATCCAATTTAGTCTAGTCTTTATCTCCATGTTTCCCTGCGTAGCGCTCCTCTCCTCTGTGTGTCCTATGGTCATGTGTGCTCTACTTATCTGAACTTGAAATCACAGGAACTTATCTACGTTTTTTCGATCTGCTTCATAATCTCTAACGGACGTAGGCTGTAATATGTACTTCTAGATCTGACTGACTCTTTCCCGGCCACGGCCGCTTCTCTGTGCGGCTCCAGTGTCTGTTTTGCTGACTTGGATCCGGACAGGATCCATCACAAAATGACTAAATTGTATAATTTGGCAGGAAGGAGGTTGAAGGAGTCTGTTGCCACAGAATACGTGGCATTTCAGAGACCCCCTCTCGCTCCCATGTGAATCGAGTGTTGGTATTGCTTACTCGGGCATGCTCCAAAAAACATAATTTAATTACTTCTCACAAGGCATAAAATGTTAATTCCAGCAGTCACGTGTTTAGCCTATTAGTCAGGAACTAATTTAGTGGAACATGGCTCACCATCCATACCCCACCCCACCAGCACCACAAATTCCCCAAACTCTTCCTTTTTTTCCGTCGTCCTAGTTTATTTGTAAGCGTTCAACACAGGAGTACGGAAGTAATTGGGAAAACGATGAACCAGACCAGTAGCGTAATCCGGATACGTGCGTTTAGCTGTGCCAATATCCATACCTCATATAGTCATGTCGCCACGGCTATCTCAATATCGCTGCGCCACTGCTGCTGCTGAGAGAAAGAGGCGGAAGCACATTATCTCTCGCCACGCTGTTATTAGGGATTATCCCTGACAGATAGTGTCCCTTGCAGGCACCATTAGCTTGGCTTCATCCTATTTGGAGTCTCCAACACCTGCGACCAAACCATCCTCTGGCCATAAGAATTATTACCATTATATATATATTTTCTTTTACCGGGGTGATAAATTAATAACGGGCGTCACAAGCAAGTGCTTTTAAATTTCTGGAGGGTGACCGTGAAAGGCATCCTTCCCTGAGGGGAACTAGAACATAGAGGCATCATTGAAGCGGCAGTGCTTTGCCAGATGATGGAGGAGGCGGACCGCTGCCAGTAACGGGATGGGAGCCGTCTATGGGAAACCAGAAGGCTGGGTCCGGGGGGGGAGGGGGGGAGGGATTGACTTTGAACGCCAGGGAGGGAAAAAGGACACTTGTTTTCCAGAACGAGACGGAAAAAAGAAAGTTGATCGTCTCCAAAGTGGAACCGGACAGCTGACAGTGGCAAACATAAATCAGCATCGACCATTGAGCCCAGCAAGGCCACTAATGACATTGTGCTCCAGGGCCCTTGTTAGACAACCTTTGCGATTGCGATGTACTCCCTATTATCTCCTGAATCACAGCGTGTTTAATCACTATTCAATGCATGTTTTTGTGCAAGGTATTGATTTTGTTTTTCAGCCTTTTCATGAAATTCTGAACTGAATGAATAATATAAAGGTTAATAAGAGACAAAAACTTTGTTGAGTGTTGAGGCCACTGCAAAAGTGCCCTTAAGATGACGCACCACTGGGCCGGCCGGATGCTTGTTCAAAAGATAGACAATACCCACATTACACAATAAGAAAGACTCAAACTTCTCTTGAATGTCAACAGAAAGGTCAGTGTTTCATTGCTTTGCGGTTGCAACATGTTGCTGTGGTTTTCGTGGTAAATGTATACTATTAACTTCCACGAAAGCTTTCTACATTAAAGTGTAAATGAACACCCTTTTTAGCTAGAATTGTAACACTACGAGATATTAAAACCTGTTTTGGCCTGAGAGTTAGAAATGGCAAGGTGTTATCCACATGGGGACGACCCACTTCAACTTTGTGAGAATTGTTTTAACTATTAGAGTACAGTCATTGTGTATGAACAATTTAAGCGTCCGAGAAACTTTCCCCAGACTCGGCCATCAACATCAACCGTTCCAATCCATGCATCCACACAAACATCCATACACACCATGGTATAAGCATATCCTCACGCCGTAGGTGTTCCTTCGTGAAGTTGAAATGTCTCAGGAAAAAGCATTACCTTTCCTGTCACGAAAGGAGCAGAATAGAATGTTCTGTGGACGTGTTTTGTGGACACAAACATAGGATTTTAGACCTGTTTACACTTAGGTAATTGCAGTCTTATTTTAGTAAGTGTGACGTGTGGCATCGATAACGCTTTAAGACTACATCTCATTAAAGTTATATTAACACATTAAAAAAATATATATACAATTTGGGGCTCACTACCCCTTTGAGGACCCTTGTTTTTCAGTTTTAGATCTTGTTGGTTTTAGAGTTTGTGAAGCAAATTCAAAGAGTGCTCGCCTCAACTCTCCTTCCACCTCGCTCTACCTTGTCTGCCAAATTTAGATCCAACAGATCCAAGTTCTGCTTCATCTTGTTAAAAGTATCACCATTAGGTTGAATTGGGTAAAAAAAAAAAAAAAAGCAATACCTCTTTGAACATACATTGTTTGATCCACTCTGAGAAGCTGTAGTTTATGAGGCGAGTCCTTGTTTTGTAGGTGCAATTGCCTCATTTAATAGTTGAAAGTAATTTCAACGAAAGTTTTTTTTTCTTCTTTTGCTATTTCGAGGGCGTTCTCCATCTAGATACGATTTACACCAGATTTATCGTAAAATTCCAAAAAGTTTCTTATCTACAAATTTAGTGTATATTTGATCTAAAAGCCAATCATTTCTTTATCATTCCTTCAATATTATTTGCCATTTCCTGGGTTGATTATTCTTAGACTGAGGACTAATTGAGGAGGGGAAAGTGGTTACACTAAATCGCTTAAAATTTCAGAACTCTCATCGTCCATTATTTTACCCAGACATACACAAGATTAAAACAACAGAAAGAGCATCTTAGAAAAGAAGGGTGATTGGAATCAACAACTACGACCCCAAAATTTTGAAGGTTTATTTTTGGGTTCACGGTATTTTTATTTTTTAAAGATATTGGAGATGCCTAACGACTTGATTACCGGAATGAGTCCCATGTGTCTAGTGACGGATACCTGCCCTGGAGACGGTCAGGCAGAAGCACTCATCTGTAGAATCATCGTTTGATCCATACTTCTACACAATGTGCAAATTACAAAATGTATCATTCCCTTGACAATAGACCTTCTAAAATGTAATTAAAACGGAGACGTCTCATCTTTCAAAATGCTCCCTATGGTTCAACATCTCTGTTTAGAAGTGCACCCTAGTAGCAGTAAAAAGCGGGTAAAGAATTGTGTTGCCAATAGAGCTCTGGTGTAGTTCTAACGCATCTACACTTTACAATAAAGGTGAAAGTGACTAAACATAGACTGTATGTAAAACAGATTAAGCTGACTTGCCATAGGTGTACGTTGGTTGAAACTTTTAGTCGTTGAGATTTAGATCTTGTATCCAGAGTGCGCATGGAGAGGAGGTTCTATTCCAAGACGTCCATTGTCAGTGTAACGATGAGAGGGAGAACCAGCTAATGCAGCTCTGTAATGGTATTAAAAAATAACTCCCTACATCTCTGGTGATTGAAAATGTAATTGATTTAACGCTCCCTTTGTAGGTATAAAGGGTTCATTGGAACGAAATAAAACAATTCTTATTTTAATGGGATTATATGTACACAAATGTATATGTATAGTCTACTGTTAGTTGGGTTGGTTAAAGTCTAAATAAGTAACACATTTTAAATAATCTTCGCCGTCACTGAAGTCT
>NC_079424.1:20009487-20061987 GCF_026213295.1 Gadus chalcogrammus
TTGATATTTGTGAGGTTGTGCACCAAAGCGACCTGCTCCACCGATCAATCCCCCGGCGCCAGACACACCCACCAGAGGATGAAAAGGGCCCAAGGGAGGGCAAGGATAAGAAAAACAAGCCGGTGCCTAGAAAGTCCCACTATTGATCCCTGATCGATTATTTCCTATGTCTGGCTGCTGTTCTATGTTTTGTTCTATTTTGTTCTTTTAGAGGTTCTATGCAAGGGATGTGGTGAGTGTGTGTGAGGCAATTTGACTCATCTCTTACCAATCAGGGCAACTTTACCGGGATTGGATAGGGGAATACGTCTTGCCTTGTCAATTGCAAGTGTGTGATGCACTACTTCACAATGGCGGAGAAATGTATGAACGGATGGCGTGAACAGAGAGGGGGGGGACATTTGTTCTGGTTGTATACTTCAAAGTCTGCTCTCACTCTCTCTTTTTCATTCCAGGCGTCCTCAACACTGCACCTTCACATAAACCTCACAAACAAGTGTAGAACATACCGCTAATGTTCATATGTGTGTGTACACATAAAGATAAAACAAAAATAAGTTGAAATGAGAGAATGAAATGAGATTAGATATGCATGGTGCGCGGTGTGCTGATGGTTGCGTTTCTGTCCTCAGGGTCTGTGGCGTGGCATCGCGCCCCCTCCAGTGCTCGGGCCTCCCACGCCCAGAGCCCCCGCCATGGCCCTGTGTTCACCCAGGAGCCCAGTGACAGTGTGCTGCCCCTGGGCGCCCATGATAACCAGGCCTTCATCAACTGCAAGGCCAAAGGGAACCCTCCGCCACGCTACAAGTCAGTGTTTACTAGCTTTAACTGATCCACAGTTTGTGGCTCAGCACTGTGTGCGCTATACTTTTGTTGTCACTCTCTTCTTCTTGCCTGCATTCCTGTATTTCTCTCTTTCTCTCGCCTTCACTGTCTTTCTATCTATCGCTATTCTTACTCTCTGGCTCTCTCACTTGCCTTAACTGTCACGCCTCTCTCTCTCCCTCTCTCTATATAGCTGTCTCTGGCTTTCACTCCTCTGGCTCTCTCTGGCTATCGCTTCTATCGGCTTTCTCTCGTCTTCACTCTCTCTATCTCTCTTGCTTGCTTGTTCTTTCTCTCTCTCCCTTTCTCGTGCTCTCTCTCTTGCTTTCACTTTCACACTTCTATCTTTCTCCCGGTCTCAAGATTGACCTCACTCTCTCTTGCTTTCACTCATGCTCCTCCCCTTCTGTTCTTCTGTCTGTGTGACTCTCCTTTGTCTCAGATAGACAGATAGAATATGAATAATCAAAGGTGACATTAATCTGAAACACACACATACACCCACAGACACCCACACACCCACACACCCACACACAGACACACACACAAACACGCACACATACACACAAACACATGCACACACACAAAAAAACAACGACAAGCAATATTGATCCTATAACCTGTTCTTTGCTTGTCCATCCACTGTGTGTAACCAGAAAGGTGTGCCTTGTATTGATAGACGCTCTGTTACTGCACTATTCCCACTATCTCTTTTCCCCGTCTTCTCCTGGTGGCATATTTAGGACATTTTAAAGGAATAAGTTCTCCCTTTATTCTTCTCCTATCCAGACAATTCTCCCTGGCCCCATGACAACATACTGCTTTCTTCATGTGGTTGTGTGCGAGTGCACGTTTGTCTCTCGGTGTCTACATGTGTATGTCTCTGTGTGTGTTAGTTTGTCGCTGTCTGTATGTGTGTGTGTGTGTGTGTGTGTGTGTGTGTGTGTGTGTGTGTGTGTGTGTGTGTGTGTGTGTGTGTCTGTTTCTTTCTGTGTGTGTGCGTGTGTGTGTGTGGGGGGGGGGGGGGGGGTGTCTGGTGTTAATACGTGGGCATGCATGCCTGCGTGTTTAAAGAGTTCTACGAGTTTTCTGGGATGACCCCACTTTCATCACATTTCCCATTTGATTGCAATTCCTTCATCAGCCCCCTCAGTTAAATGTCCCCTGTTTGCGTCTTCAACTGCTAATCCCGGGCTTCTAAATCTGACCAGTCGTACCCCGGGAGCAACATCAGACATGTCTAGAATATAATAGCCTGTCGTTTGCAGAAATCCCGGTCACAGAGAGACAACGGAAGTCTAGCCGGATCTAACAGGCAAAATAATAACAATGAGAACCCGTTATGGTCGTAATGGGAGGGCCCATTAGAAAACAAACAACCTTCTTCTTCAATCCCTGCGTGACGGAAAATGCACCCATTAAATGACCCACACAAATAATCAACACCATTACCCCCACCCAGCACCAACATCATCATTAGCCCTCTGTCCTCAGGTGGAGGGTGGACGGAAGGGAGGTCAACCCCGCCCAGGACCCCAGCTACAGCCTGGTCGAGGGGAACTTGTTGATCAGAGACCCCCTAGCCACGCAGCACGGGGGGGTGTACCAGTGTATCGCCACCAACGACATAGGGACCGTCGTCAGCAAGGAGGCCAAGATCAAGTTTGCATGTGAGTCAGTGACTTGTGTTGGTGGATCACTATGGCTGTGGAGAAGCCTTATTCCCAGGCTGGGACCCAATGCCTCGAACAAGCTGGAAGTGTCAAGAGAGAGGGAGGGCTTTTTGAGAAGTATTGTCTTAAAACTCCATAGCTGTAATTTTAGTCATCGTTGTTGTTGTGGCAGTTGTTCTTCTTTCCCTCATGCCGGCGTGTGTATTTGTGCTTCAGCGGGGACTATTTGCTGACATACATAGCTCGCAGGGAGTAAGAGATCTGCTGACAGGATGCAATTCACGCATCGTGTTTTACCATTCATTTACCTTCTGGGATTAATAAATGAAACATATTGACAACACATTCATCTTTTCTATCTTTTAGAGTACATTTTTGTCACTTCTTCCATTGGTTGGCGTACCTATGTCATAATGCACCATGATATCCACCGGCGATATATCTCCATTTGATACTGTGTGTCATGTTTTTTCCATCGTAAAGGAATGGTGCTAATCTTGGGGCTGATGGTTATGGGCAACCATGAGTTGGGTTCAATTTGTGTGGTTACTGGAGTGTGTCTGTGTGTGTGTATGTATGTGTTTGTGTGTGTTTGTGTGTGTGTGTGTGTGTGTGTGTGTGTGTGTGTGTGTGTGTGTGTGTGTGTATGTGTGTGTGTGTGTGTGTGTGTGTGTGTGTGTGTGTGTGTGTGTGTGTGTGTGTGTGTGTGTGTGTGTGTGTGTGTGTGTGTGTGTGTGTTTGATTGTGTGTTTTAAGCATGTTTATCTGGGTGTATTTTCATGAGTGTGTGTGTGTGCGTGTGTGCGTGTGTGTGTGTGTGTGTGTGTGTGTGTGTGCGTGTGTGTGTGCGTGTGTGTGTGTGCGTGTGGATATGTGGGCGTGCAAATGCAGAGCCGGGATTAATAGCGTGTGAAAAGTAATTTCAATCTCCCTAAATCTGATTTGTTACCCTGGCTTGCCATGTCTAGTGAAGTGTCCAGTTGCGAGTTGGAGAGAAGCCATTGTTTAGGTGGTACACATTCTCTCCATCTTACTAACGCAGCAGTATCAATAATGCAGTACAGGTGGAATTCATTAACGGATGTTTTTTTCCAAATCGTCTCTTAATTAGATTTCCCCCTCCCCCCGTTCCCCCTCTGTCTCTTGAGCCGAGTTCCACTTCATCATGGCTGATATTTGCTCCAGTCCTCATGGGATGTGCTTGGTATTTTCAGGTGCTCCGGGTTTGGTATTTGGACCAATCCTTGCACGCAGCATTTAATGAAAGGTTTTTTTTATTTTTGTCCACCTACCTCCTCCTCCAGTATCTCAGAGGGATTATTTCTGCGGTGAAATTAGTGAAGATGCTAGCGCTTGACATCCAGGCACATACACAGACTGGTATACACTCCTGGGAGGTAAAGGAGAAAATAACGTTCCCTTGCCTCGGATTTTCACAGGAACCTAAAAAGAACTGTCAGAGCCTCAGAAACTTTTCTTCCGTTATTATTATTTTGGTTTGCATGAACAGGATATTCTAGTCTAGTGGAGCAGGGGATTTTAGTGGTTGTGTATTTTGACTCCCACAACAGAATGTTTCTGGGTTTGGAACCCCAACATCTGCTGTTTAGGCATCCACAGGGAGGGGGTACCGCAACCCCTATCCCTGCCTCTTAATCATACGCATTTTGAATTATTCTTTGTGATCGCTTTGGATTAAAGCACCTGCTAAATTACTTAATATTAAGAAACTGTTGGTGTGTGTGTGTGTGTGTGTGTGTGTGTGTGTGTGTGTGTGTGTGTGTGTGTGTGTGTGTGTGTGTGTGTGTGTGTGTGTTTCTCTCTCCACAGTTCTACAGAACTTCAGCCGGAAGTTGAGGAACACGGTGTCGGTGCGAGAGGGCCAGGCGGTGGTTCTGCTGTGTGGTCCGCCCCCCCACAGCGGAGGTACCGGAGCACCTTATGTTCTCTCTAACCACCACCCCCCTTCTCTCTCTCTCCCTCTCTCTCTCTCTCTCTCTCTCTCTCTCTCTCTCTCTCTCTCTCTCTCTCTCTCTCTCTCTCTCTCTCTCTCTCTCTCTCTCTTTGTATCATTGTCTTCAACGGATGCACACACATTCCTTGCGCCAGCAGTCTCAATTGTTCCCTCCCCTGCTACTTTCGCTATCTCCTCCTAACACCAGTGTGTGTCTGTGTGTGTGTGTGTTTGTGTGTCTGTGTGTGTGCGTGTGCGGGCACCGTCTTCTTTTCTTTTCATGGCTAACCCTCTCTTTCTATTGTGACGCCCTTGTTTCAAACACGCATCCTCTTGCCCTCCATTTTCTCGGCTTTCTCCTTATCTGTCTGACAGAGTGCCTTTTTTCTCTTCTTTTCTTTTGGATCATGGCTGGCGGATCAGCCACTGTTTAAATGTGTGTTGATATATTAATATATATACCTCCAAAACCTCAATAAACAGCCCTATAGTTAATAGCTAGTTTATACTGCCCCTAACCTTGAGCTCAGCTTTTTATTTTATTTCCCACGTATATATTTTTTAATGATTCCCTTTTCTTCTTCATATTGCAAGCCAATATGATCTGTGACCAAGCCGTCCTCTATAAAGTCTCTGGCATTCCGCTGTGCTCCTCCTCCCTAACAGTTATGTCTGCCGGTGTTGGCCAGGTTATCTGTAGGTAATAATAAAAAAGAAGGAAGAAATGAAGGAAGGAAGAAAAAAGGAAAGGTGGGTTCTGGATCCGGGGAGGATTTATCCGCGGGCCCAGCTGTGAGCCGGCCCCGTGTCTGTGTGCTGCTGATTAGCAGGCCTCAAAGTGGCCGTGCACTCCTGTGGCCGCCCGGTGCCCACTGGCGCAATTTCACGCCAGTGCGCCAGTTTTTCAATTTTTTTCTATCCCCTCTCTTCACACACTTGTCCCCTGCTGGGCTCTCCAGCGAGACATTCTGGCAATTTACGCCCCCCCCCCCCCCCCCCCCCCTCCCCCACTTCACAAACCCTCCCCCCCCCCCAATTACAAAAGAAAAAATTATCTTTTTTTCAGAAGCGTCATCCTTTTCTCACGGTCCGGGGCCCATAATGACGCTATTGTGCTGTTTTATTTTGAGACTTGACCAACAAAGCAGCCCAAAAATTGTGTCAGACGCAGGAACGTCTTTCCTCTGAGCAATCAAGAGTCAGACTGGGTCGGCGGAGGACGGAGGTTATGTGAAGGGGCGCTGGGGGCCTGGACCCCTCTGAGGGGCGCTGGGGGCCTCTGAGACCGCTGGCCCCTGAGCGGGGTCCCGTCTGGGTCTATTATCATGAAAGAGCCGTTTGGGGGCCGTCTGTAACCGCACCACTTCTCTCCCTTGCTCTCTCTTCTTTTATTTCGTTTTATCTCCCTTTTTCCCTCTCTCTCTGTCTCTCTCTCTCTCTGCCTCTCTTTCTTCTTTGTCTCTCTCTCTCACTGTCTCTCTCCCGCTGTCTCAATCTCCATCTCTCTCTCTCTGTGTCTCTCTCTGTCTCTTTCTCTCTCTGTCTCTGTCTCTCTCCGTCTCTCTCTCTCTCTCTCTCTCCCCATAATGATTTAATTCACTTGAAGTCTATGGTTGAGAGCTTTAAGTTTTATGAGCCGCCTTAGCCTGTCATTGGGGACAGGAGTGGGGGAGAAAGTGGGGGGAGGAAGGGGCTCTGCTACTGCCGCATGTCATGTGTTCCTGACACGGGATGGCCGCTGTAATAGCCCAGGTCCCCAACCTCCCTCTCTCCCAAACCCCCGCCCTCCCCTTTTCCTTCTGCCAAAACTACCTCGCCAAGCCACTTTAACGAGCACATCACTCTCAGTCGTCCTCCCTCTCTCTCTCTCTCTCTCTCTCTCTCTCTCTCTCTCTCTCTCTCTCTCTCTCTCTCTCTCTCTCTCTCCCTCTCTCTCTCTCTCTCTCTCTCTCTCTCTCTCTCTCTCTCTCTCTCTCTCTCTCTCTCTCTCTCTCTCTCTCTCTCTCTCTCTCTCTCTCTCTCTCTCTCTCTCTCTCTCTCTCTCACTCTCTCTCTCTCACCCTGTCTTTGCCTCCTTCTCTCTGTCTCTTCTTTTCCTTCCCTGGATGCCTCTCTATCTATCTGCCTTCCTCTCGCTCTATTTATCTTTCTGTCTTCCCCTCTATCTCTCTCCGTCTTTCTCTTTCTCTTTCCCTCTCTTGCTCTCCACTATCTGGTTGAACCTCTCTGTCTCTCACCATCTCTCTCTATATCTCCCTTCTGATCTCTCTAGCTATCTATGTCTTCCACCTTTCTACCCCTTTCCTTTTCTATCTATTTATCGCTCTGTCCCACCTGTTTTATCTCTGTATTTCTCCTTCCATCTATCCATCTCTCCCTGCCTTACTCTTGCTCTTTATCTTTCTCCTATTTCTCTTCCTCTCGTCATCCCACTCCCTCTCTCTCTCTTTCTCTCTCTTGTTTTCTTTCTCGTGCTATCACTCCCACTGCATTACACTCTTTCTTGCTCTGTGTGTGTGTGCACATCTGTGTGTGTGTGTGTGTGTGTGTGAGTATGTGTGTGTATGTGTGTGTGAGAGGATGGGGAAAGGCCGTTGTGTGTCATAAGAGCTGTCACTTGATTGTCTACCCAAAGCCTACAATCCCCCAACACACACGCACATGCAAAAGCATTATAATAAGATGGCAGGGGTAACGTCAAGCCATTCTGTCCCATTAACCCCTACCACACGTGTCCCGTCCAGACAGCTCCTCTTTCTAAATTGGACCGCGCCCCATGCTAGACGGACAGAGGCATCGGTGACACACCCATCTGAACACCTTCCAGATCCCCCCCCCCCTGCCCCCCTCATCCCTTCCCTTCCCTCTTCGTTCCCCACCTCCCATCCTCTACATTGTACATACCATTAAATCTCTGCCTGTATAGGTAGCCTGACATCAGCCAAGAAATGTAATCCTGGCCCGACCCTTCTATTTATACCTGAATATATTTCCGGGCCTGCTTCTTCCCTGTCGTCATTGTGCGGTCTGGTAGATTTTTTGGAATGCCATTGAAAATAATATCTTCTTTTATTACCCTTTGTCGATATTCTGTTCCCTGGGGCCATGTCTGGTCTATAGTATTACATCACCGCCATACCTTTTCCTTTAATATGGATATTCTCTTCTTTATTTTCACCGAGATCAAATATTCCTTGGTGTTGAATCGGCCGTCTGTTCTATAATGTGACTATTACTGCCTCTTGTAATACGTATCTAAAGATACCATATTCTGGGGTGTTCAATGGGCCGTTCTTTAATGTGTATTCATGTATATTTTACCGAGATCCAAAATCTTGGCTGTTTCTTGTGTTACTTTTATCCCCATTATTTTATTTAAATATATATATATATCAATAAAATAGAATAATATATATATAGATATATATGTATCTCTAGTAATTTAAAGAGATCTGGCCGTTTTCATTGGCATGTCTTGGTAGCAGCAATGCTATTACATCCACGCCTTTTTCTTAAATTCATTTCAACATATTTCCACAGGGGTCATCCAAGGGTTTTCAATTAGTTTCGAACGTCAACATATATCCATTTTATTTTGCAGAGATCAAATAATCTTTGGATTTCAACGGCCTGTCTGATCTTTAGCATTAGCATGAGCTCTAAAACTAGAAATCACCTATCATCACTGACTGCTGTTCCTCTGTGGTTGTGTGTGTATGTTTTCACAGAGATCAAGTATTCGTGGGTGTTCAACGGGCAGCCCCGGTTCCTTCTGCAGGACAGCCGACGCTTCGTGTCCCAGCGCACAGGGAACCTGTACATCGCCAAGGTGGAGGCGTCAGATGTGGGCAACTACACCTGTGTGGTGAGGAACACCATGAACAACGCCACGGCCTTCAGCTCCCCCACGCCTGTTGTGCTGCGCACGGATGGTGAGCGCACACACACACACACACACACGCAGGCATGAACGTGTACACACATACGTACCCATGAACAGACACACACATATATGTATATACACACACATACACACACACACGGGTATGAGGGGGCCGCCTGGGACAGAATTCATACTTGGTCTTACACACACTATTATTATCTCGCATATACATCACTAAACTCATACACACACAGAATTATACTCCTTGTACATGTTTGTATGAGAATGTGTGGTCGTGTATGTGAGAGAGTATAGTAGTGTGTGCGAGAGAGTCTAGCTATTTCTGCAAGATAATATAGTAGTGTGTGTGAGAGAGTATAGTTGTTTATGTAAGATAATATAGTAGTGTGTGTGAGAGAGTATAGTTGTTTATGCAGGATAATATAGTAGTGTTTGTGAGAGAGTATAGTTGTTTATGGAAGATAATATAGTAGTGTGTGTGAGAGAGAATCGTATTGTGTGTGAGAGGGTATAGTAGTGTGTGTGAGAGAGTTGGTAGCTTCTGGCGCTCAAAATACTGCGCTGTCATTTCACTCTGGAATTTCCAGCAATTCTGTATGCTATACACTCTCACACATACATGTTAAAGGAGTATAGTGATGTATATGCGAGATTATAATAGTGTGTGTAAGACTAAGTATGAATTCTGTCCCAGGCGGCCCCTCATACACTCTCTCTGTGCAGAAGCATGCATTCACACCTACTATGCAACTCAACCCATCCGTCCAAACAGACACACACACACACACACACACACACACACACACACACACACACACACACACACACACACACACACACACACACACACACACACACACACACACACACACACACACACACACACAACAGCCAGGCCCTGCAGCCCCATGATATTATGGCAGAGAAGCAAGCTGCTGTGTTGGATGGGAGGGGCGGGGAGATCCGTCATTGTTGGAGCATGAAGCTGTATTTACTGGTTTTATTGCTTTTGTTTTGGCTTCTGTGCTTACAGAGGAGGTTTTCATTGTGTGCTTTTACAACTGGCCCAATGAACAGAGCTGTGTGTAGGAGAACACTCAATGTCTGCATCAGGGCACATATTTACATATGCTGCTGCCTGCTCACTCACAGGGAAGCATGAGCATGTGCAGCCCGGGCACGTGCATACATACATACACAAACAAACCAACCCAGTCGCCAAGAAAAAACGTCAGTGGTGTACGTTTCCATGAACACTGGATACGTAGCATTTCAACGTAAAAAATAGCGTGTTATACCTACAGTATCCACGTGTGCCGCTGTGGAGGCGGGTTTCGGGGTTTGGGTTTCACGGCTTTCGCGGCAAATTGTGGACACGATTGTTTAGGGGGGGGGGGGGAGACTGTTGTTGACCGGGGAGGGGGGGGGGGGGGGGGGGAGACACGTTTGTTGAGGGGGGACGATGACACACGATTGTGGGGGGGACGACGACGACGACGACGACACGTTAGTTGAAGGGCGGGGGGGGGGGGGACACGTTTGTTGAGGGGGGGGAGACACGTTTGTAGGGGGGGGGCACGCTCGACAACGAGAGTTGGTTTTTATTGAACGCTCGACAACGAGAGTTGGTTTTTATTGAACGAGACTTCAACACGGAACAGCTGCGCGAAACGATGGTCACGTCACTCTCGGTGACGGTGTCGACAATAATGAACACACGGACAATGTTAATAGAACAACACACAACCACATAACATCCCGAACCCATTAACCCCACTTAATCCTAACAACAAAACAAGTTAACAAAAGCCCCATTTGTCAACTGAGAACCCCAATTCCCAGAATCCCCCGCGGCTCCGGAACACGGCGTAGCTTATATTAATCTTTATTATCTGAATGGGAAATGCAATATTTTAGGACAGATACACCATTAAACGCGTTTCTAATGACATTTCTAGCGAGAAATGTACATTTTCCTTACATAATCTTCAGTCAGTGAATGTGTATGATCTTTATTAATCTTTATTATCTGAATGGGAAATGCAATATTTTAGGACCGTTTCACCGTTAAACATGTTTCTAATAACATTTCTAGCGAGAAATATACTTTTTAATTGCATAATATTCAGTCAGTGATTGTGTCTGATCTTTAGTTTTATAGTTATTAGGAGTTGATCGGCTCGCTCGCATGTTTCAACGACGTCAGGTTGCTTTCGCTAAACTAGCAGCTCACGTGCTTCCTGCGTTTGTGTTATTAAACTGTTACTTTATGTAACTTTTAATGATATCATCTTGTTAGAAACACGTATATCTGAGAGCCAACCCAGTCGCCAAAAACATACCTACGTTGACAGTGTACGTTTCGTGAACACTGGATTACGTCGCATTTCAACATAAAATAGCGTGTTATACACACACACACACACGCACGCACATGCACAGACACACGCACACAAGCACACACAAGCACACACACGCACGCACAGACACACAGACACAGACACAGACACACACACACACACACACACACACACACACACACACACACACACACACGCACACACGCACACGGTGCATTTCGCTTCTAAAACAACAACAAAAAAATATTCCCTCAAATATTATTACTTTCAAAACGTTGGCCAAAATGGCCAATAATATCTTCTTTTTTTTGGGATGCTTCTAGGACATTTTGGGTGGATTTTGAACGGTATGTGGGGGGCACGTTTTTTGCAGGACCTGGCAACCCTGCGCTGTTGCCCGAGATCTGGCTCCACCCCGGCGTGGTGCTGTCTCCTTTTGACCTTTTGACCCCAGACTTCTGGGGGAATAGCTGAATCAATTCATTAGTCAATCAGAAACATGTAAATATCTTTCCGGTGGGGTAAGAGGACGAACAAGGTGTCTTTCAACATCTACGCTTCCAGGCGATTGCAACGGTGCCACACATGAGCATATTCGAACATGTTTAATGGTAGTAATTAGCTGTCGAAATTGGAGGCCTTAATCAATACTGAGCAGCTATTGATTTGCTTCCCGATAAAGATTTGTCACAAATGACATGTTATTTAGCATCTACACGTTGAGCTGAGTCCAATGACACCAAGAACGACACTCTAGCTAATGGTAACATGTATTTTACATGGTACACCTAGGTCTAGGACATGATCTCGGTGTAGCAAGAGGCCGAGCTTGATCTCATTGGACTCAGCTTAACGTGTAGATGCTAATTAATATGTAATTTGTCAAAAATCTCCATCGGGAAGCAAATCTATAGCTGGTCATTATTGATAAAGGCCTCCAAAATTGACAGCTAATTACTACCCCGAAACATATTCAAATATGATCATGTGTGGCACTGTTGCAATCGTCTCGAAACGTAGATGTCAAAGGACACCTTGTTTGCTCTGTTGCACCACCGGGAACATATTTTCATACTTCTAATGGATTGATTCATATTATAAGGTTCTCGGAGTGAGACTTTAAGTGGCTGCAGCAGAAGTGTTGAGACGAAAGATGATATCAAGAGATTTATAGAATATTCCCATTCACATTATGATTCTTCGTCGTAACATCCGACCAAACATCCTTCACATTCACAGAGCGAAGATTATGAAAGTCCAGGCTCAGCAAGTGCTCCATCTCGTTGCACCTGCACCCAGCGGCTCGCTTGCAAGATTTTGGCCTGAAGTTCTTCCCAGACCAACACCCTAGCCATCCAACATGCATATCTGAGAATCAGGCCTCTCTTTAATAATGACAAAAAGTTATGAGAGAAACACACATTAACTTTTTGTTATCTCATAAGCGGCGTGGTGCCGGCTCCTTTTGACCTTTTGACCCCCGACTTCAAAAACGTGGCCACAGGCCAGCTGTGTCTACACACCTTTAGCCACAAATGTACACCTCCATCCCACAAAAAATGGGGACTAGAAACTAACCTCTGTCTTATGTACATTTACTGTACTGTTGGAGGTCACGCCCCTTTGCCGACCTTTTCGAGATAGCTAGGGATGCTAAAATGTTTACACACATTTCCCGGGGCCCCGTGTACGACATATCCGAGATTTGGAGTTCTAGCCCTTAGAGAAAAAAAGTTTTCCCAAATGGAGTGTCATTTGGACAAAGCCCCTCAGAAGTGTAGCCTGCAAGACCTAATGGTTCAGAATGTGGTGGAAAAACAGTTTTTTCCACCACATTCTGAACCATTAGGTCTCGCAGGCAACACTTCTGAAGGGGCTTTGTCCAAATGACAGTCCATTTGGGAAAACTTTTTTTCTCTATGGGCTAGAACTACAAATCTTGCATATGTCGTTCTCGGGGCCCCGGGAAATGTGTGTCAACATTTTAGCATCCCTAGCTATCTCGAAAAGGCTGGAAAAGGGGCGTGACCTCCAACAGTACAGTCAATGTACATAAGACAGAGGTTAGTTTCTAGGCCCCATTTTTTGCGGGATGGAGGTGTACATTTGTGGCTTAATGTGTGTAGACACCGCTGGCCTGTGGCCACGTCTTTGAAGTCTGGGGTCAAAAGGTCAAAAGGAGCCGGCACCACGCCGCTTATGAGATAACAAAAAGTGAATCTGTATTTCTCTCATTACATTTTGTCATTATTGAAGAGAGGCCTGATTCTCAGATATGCATATTGGACTGTTAGGGTATAGGTCTGGGAAGAACTTCAGGCCAAAATCTTGCAAGCGAGCCGCTGGGTGCAGGTGCAACGAGATGGAGCACTTGCTGAGCCTGGACTTTCATAATCTTCGCTCTGTGAATGTAAAGGATGTTTGGTCGGATGTTACGACGAAGAATCATAATGTGAATGGGAATATTCTATAAATCTCTTGATATCATCTTTCGTCTCAACACTTCTGCTGCAGCCACTTAAAGTCTCACTCCGAGAACCTTAAAATATGAATCAATCCATTAGAAGTATGAAAATATGTTCCCGGTGGTGCAACAGAGCAAACAAGGTGTCCTTTGACATCTACGTTTCGAGACGATTGCAACAGTGCCACACATGATCATATTTGAATATGTTTCGGGGTAGTAATTAGCTGTCGATTTTGGAGGCCTTTATCAATAATGACCAGCTATAGATTTGCTTCCCGATGGAGATTTTTGACAAATTACATGTTAATTAGCATCTACACGTTAAGCTGAGTCCAATGAGATCAAGCTCGGCCTCTTGCTACACCGAGATCATGTCCTAGACCTAGGTGTACCATGTAAAATACATGTTACCATTAGCTAGAGTGTCGTTCTTGGTGTCATTGGACTCAGCTCAACGTGTAGATGCTAAATAACATGTCATTTGTGACAAATCTTTATCGGGAAGCAAATCAATAGCTGCTCAGTATTGATTAAGGCCTCCAATTTCGACAGCTAATTACTACCATTAAACATGTTCGAATATGCTCATGTGTGGCACCGTTGCAATCGCCTGGAAGCGTAGATGTTGAAGGACACCTTGTTCGTCCTCTTACCCCACCGGAAAGATATTTACATGCTTCTGATTGACTAATGAATTGATTCAGCTATTCCCCCAGAAGTCTGGGGTCAAAAGGTCAAAAGGAGACAGCACCACGCCGGGGTGGAGCCAGATCTCGGGCAACAGCGCAGGGTTGCCAGGTCCTGCAAAAAACGTGCCCCCCACATACCGTTCAAAATCCACCCAAAATGTCCTAGAAGCATCCCAAAAAAAAAAGATATTATTGGCCATTTTGGCCAACGTTTTGAAAGTAATAATATTTGAGGGAATATTTTTTTGTTGTTGTTTTAGCAGCGAAATGCACCGTGTGCGTGTGTGCGTGTGTGTGTGTGTGTGTGTGTGTGTGTGTGTGTCTGTGTCTGTGTGTCTGTGCGTGCGTGTGTGTGCTTGTGTGTGCGTGTGTCTGTGCATGTGCGTGCGTGTGTGTGTGTGTATAACATGCTATTTTATGTTGAAATGCGACGTAATCCAGTGTTCACGAAACGTACACTGTCAACGTAGGTATGTTTTTGGCGACTGGGTTGGCTCTCAGATATACGTGTTTCTAACAAGATGATGTCATTAAAAGTTACATAAAGTAACAGTTTAATAACACAAACGCAGGAAGCACGTGAGCTGCTAGTTTAGCGAAAGCAACCTGACGTCGTTGAAACATGCGAGTGAGCCGATCAACTCCTAATAACTATAAAACTAAAGATCAGACACAATCACTGACTGAATATTATGCAATTAAAAAGTATATTTCTCGCTAGAAATGTTATTAGAAACATGTTTAACGGTGAATCGGTCCTAAAATATTGCATTTCCCATTCAGATAATAAAGATTAATAAAGATCATACACATTCACTGACTGAAGATTATGTAAGGAAAATGTACATTTCTCGCTAGAAATGTCATTAGAAACGCGTTTAATGGTGTATCTGTCCTAAAATATTGCATTTCCCATTCAGATAATAAAGATTAATATAAACTACGCCGTGTTCCGGAGCCGCGGGGGATTCTGGGAATTGGGGTTCTCAGTTGACAAATGGGCCTTTTGTTAACTTGTTTTGTTGTTAGGATTAAGTGGGGTTAATGGGTTCGGGATGTTATGTGGTTGTGTGTTGTTCTATTAACATTGTCCGTGTGTTCATTATTGTCGACACCGTCACCGAGAGTGACGTGACCATCGTTTCGCGCAGCTGTTCCGTGTTGAAGTCTCGTTCAATAAAAACCAACTCTCGTTGTCGAGCGTTCAATAAAAACCAACTCTCGTTGTCGAGCGTGCCCCCCCCCTACAAACGTGTCTCCCCCCCCTCAACAAACGTGTCCCCCCCCCCCCCCCCCCCTTCAACTAACGTGTCGTCGTCGTCGTCCCCCCCCCCCCCACAATCGTGTGTCGTCGTCCCCCCTCAACAAACGTGTCTTCCCCCCCCCCCCCCCCCCCCCCCTCCCCGGTCAACAACAGTCTCCCCCCCCCCCCCCCCCTAAACAATCGTGTCCACAATTTGCCGCGAAAGCCGTGAAACCCAAACCCCGAAACCCGCCTCCACAGCGGCACACGTGGATACTGTAGGTATAACACGCTATTTTTTACGTTGAAATGCTACGTATCCAGTGTTCATGGAAACGTACACCACTGACGTTTTTTCTTGGCGACTGGGTTGAACAAACACACGCACACACACACACACAATCTCACACAGACACATGCTCAAGAAAACACACATCTATACACAAGCACACATATTCACTCACTACACACACACACGCACAGATATTAAATTGCTACACACATAAGCACACCCAAGCATACACTTACAACACACACAGAGATACACGTACACTCTCACACCGACTGGCACAACCAGTGCAGTGTGAAGAAGGCACCTTATCACAGCTCGGTGTGTGGAGCACTTAAGATCTGAGCTCAAGCACATGTGTAATCCCAACCCATGCTTCCGTGAAAAACCACCAGATTGGAGTACCAGCTCCACAGAAACTGAAATAGTGATGGCTACAAGTTCACAGATATCAGATTTTGATTGCCCAACTTGTTATCTACCGATGAATGCCGCCTTCATGATTGCAAACCTGGCAGATGAAGAACTCATGGATTTACTACGCAAGTGTCATTCAAGGCGAGGATTGTCGGGTTAATGACACTCTTTCATGTTCCGACTGAGCGTTGGTTGTCTTCCCTCTCACTGCAGCCGTGATGGGCGAATACGAACCCAAGATCGAGGTGCAGTTCCCGGAGAGCCTTCACGTTCCCACAGGGTCCTCGGTTAAGCTGGAATGCTTCGCCTTGGGAAAGTAAGTGCTTCCGCACCCCTCCGCCAGCGCCACCCTGCACACACACACACACATCCTCCCCCCACGTCGACCCCTGACCCTCCCGATTTATTATCTTCAATGTTGCCTCGGCGATAACGCTCTCCGGCAGCCGTCTCCCACCATCTGAACAACGAGCCAGCAGGCGGACACGTCAATCATCCCGGTCCCGCACAATCAGGGGCCGCAGACGTGCCCCCCCCCACCCACAGCGTTACGCCGCCATCTTGTGCTGTCATATGTGTGACCTCTCTCTGCCGCTGTCGGATGACCCCTGCAGCCCCGTGCCCTCCATCTCCTGGCGGCGGGCTGACGGCAGTCCTCTGGCGGGGAAGATCCAGATCCACCACTCCAGCGGGGTGCTGGAGATCCCCTACTTCCGGCCGGAGGACGAGGGGCAGTACGAGTGCGTGGCCGAGAACAGCAGGGGGAGGAACGTGGCCCGGGGGCGGCTCCTCTTCCAGAGTAGGGCTTTGTTCCACAATGGGCCTGGTGAATGTTCTTCGATGATGTGATCTGAATACCAAGCAGTCAATGTTCGGAATATCTATTTATGAAGTCAATAAAAACAACGACTCAATATTTTGTTCTTATGCAGTATTATTTAATTCCACCTAGTGTACGTGCATGTATGCATGTTATATTAACATTATGTAATATTGGATAGAAATGTAATATTTGATGAGTATTACTTTTATTATATCTTCACTAAAACTTAACTTGGAAAGAAAATTGGATTGGATCCGCCAACAAATTATTGTCCTTGAAAATCACGGCTGAAAACACAAAAAAAGGTTTCCTGTGTTTGTGTTCATATCCCCAGACGTTGAACACCTGCAGTGGCTCCAGACGTTGAAGGATGCTAACATCGCAATCGAGGCTAATCTGCAGTGGGAGTGTAAAGCCAGCGGCAAGCCGACGCCCACCTACAGATGGTTGAAGAACGGGCAGCCGATGGCACCCGGGGTATGCATGATCCGCTCGCTAGCTCAGAATAGCCCAGAGGTTATTAACATATTGTTTGTAATTTCTTTGACATTCATTGTAACCCCTAGCTCGGGGTCTTGGGACTGAAATTCTTCTTTCATATAAAAAATACTCCATAAAAGACACTATGCCTGATCAAACACGTTTTTCCCAAATTCTTGGGAACTAACTAACCATTAGTTTAATAATACAGCTGGCCGTAATATCAGCAGGTAGAAGAAATCAAACAATGGTGCATCAATGTTTTAGAATGATCCCTTTTTAAAACCTTGCACCCTTTCACTCTTGGTTCACATGACTCGTATTTTATTTCTTTGAATGAGTGCAACAGACTTTTTTAGCTCTACCAAGAACAAACATCGAACTGCCTAAAAACCACTACGAGCCCTAGAGGATTGAACAGATGTTGTATATGGGAAGATAAACCAGACTTTTCCATCTGGTACCCTGTTGGCTGAGATTGCAAGTGTCCAATATCTACATATCAATTAAAAACAGGACACAGACATGCACAGTATGCCTCAGAAGTACCACAGCCAAACACAATTCAAAGACAAATTAGATTCCCCTCACGTTGTATTTACCAAAAACTTTTGGTAAATCGACTTTTGAAAATGGATTCATGTTCCAGATTTGGATTTAGCATTCTAGTCTTTCCCAAACCCCTCACACCTCCGAAAACAAAAACAAAAACAAGAATAAACAAGAAATAGAAGGAAAAGTGTGAACGGACATGAATCATTGGTGGATTTACTTTTCAGGAAAGGATTCACATAGAAGATGGGAGGCTGGGCATAGCCAGTGTCTCTCTCACCGACTCTGGGATGTATCAGTGTCTGGCGGAGAATGAGCACGGTGCCATTTATGCCAGTGCAGAGCTCAAGGTTGTGGGTAAGTCGTGTATTTTTCTGTTTGCTATGCATACACTACATGTCTGAAACAGTACATTAGACTTGTTCCGAATGCTCACTTCCCAGTAAACTCTGCCAATAGTTATGCCTGTTTGGAGTGTTGTAATAAAGAATAGTAGGCTGCTGTCAAGTTTTCGGTCTTCGTAAGCCCAGTGAATGTGCACTTTGCACATTCAACGGCTGGGTTGTTCGGCTCCCCTCCCGAAACTAGGTTCGATCCCCAACGTCTCTGCAACCTAACCTGTGGGCCTCCTTGAGCAAGATAAACCACTTCCAGCTCCTCAGTGACTATATATATATCCCAATCCACTGCAAGTGGCTCTGGATGAAAGCGTCTCCAATGACTCATTAGGAAGACATTAAGACAAAGAAGTAGCATGCCGTCGCCCCGACGTTCTCCTTTGCCCCCCTTCCCCAGCCTCCGCGCCGGACTTCTCCTGGACCCCCGTGAAGAAGTCCACCCTGGTCCAGCGTGGGGGGGAGGTGGTCCTGGAGTGTCGCCCGCGGGCCGCTCCCAAGGCCTTCGTCTCCTGGAGGAGAGGCGGAGGAGGGGAGCTACTGAAGGACACCAGGAGGTAGGGGGTGTGCGCCACGCACCACTGCTCATGCCGCTGCTAGCATGCATTAATGGGAGGGGGGGGAAGTGTGGAGGAGCATCCCCCCCTCTGCCCCCCCAGCTCATTGCTATTTATGGCTCACCTCAAGCGGACTTTGGAAGTCATTGTGGCATGAAATACACCCCAGGTGGTGTAGGGTTTTAGAGGGAGATCTCTGAAAATCTTTTGTTGTTGTGTTATTGCTTTTTTCCAGTGCCTTCAACCAGTGTAACATGCCATGGCATAAATATATTTTTAAAGCAAACTAGCAAAAATAGAGAAAAGGGCAGTTGAAGGTTTTGTCGAGCAACAGTTAAGCACGGAGGCCAAATAACAAAAAAATGCTAATGGGACATATTATTTTTTGGTTTTAGCCCTGAATCCTCGGCGACGGAAGGTTAAGTGTGTTGCCGACCGACCGAACAGTTCATTGTGCTTAGCCTCTTGATCAATCTCTAGCAGTGGCCATAAACACAGGCCGCGCAGAGGGTGGCTGTCCTTGGGACTATGCAATATGCATGAAGAAGTCAAGGTGGGGTCCTCGTGCAGCATGAATGTCACTTTTATGGAGGGGTTCGGGGAAAGAGAGGGAGGAATAAAGTAGCCGCTTGCGATTATCCCTAAAAGACCTATTAGGATCCGTGAGACGCAACAGCATGAGTATGCAAATGTGATTTCTTTCTATTTGATATATTCAATTAATTTTAACTGCAGCCGACTGACACCCAGCTGACTCAACAGCGCTCCGTTTAGAAACATCAGGCTTTTGAAGTTATCATGCAAGTTTAATGTCCTTCTGAGATAGTTCCACTGTGCCGGGAACAAAGACGCAAAGACTAAGAAACAAGGGTTGCCACGGTCTTTCTACAGTTACTTTTCAGCCAAACTTTTAATGTGTATAGTGTTTCAAAGAGTTGTATAATATCAGTGACGTTGTTTCTTTATGTTTGATAAGAAGAAAAAGTCGCTCAAGCTAATTCAATTTTGAACCATTCAACAACATACATACGTACACGCATGCATACAAACACGCATACATGCATGCAGACATACATACATACATACATACATACATACATACATACATACATACATACATACATACATACATACATACATACATACATACATACATACATACATACATACATACATGCATACATACATACATGCATGCATACATACATACATACATGCATGCAAATAAATAATGATGACCACATATTTAATGAATGGGTATTAATGCTCATTATTCACGGTGGGTTGGGAGGCAGGCAGGCCGGCTCCCCTAGTGCGCAGGCAGCTCTTGTCCGCGGAGCAGATAGTTCTTTAGGTTTCTATTTGTTTTACAGCTCATTGGCCCTGGGGTCATGTCCTCAGCAGGCCTCCATCACTCAGTGCTTGATGTTTTGGTCAATAAATCAGGGCAAAGCACACGGTGTCAGACATGCTCACTGGCTCTTGGCTGGGGCGCCTGCTGGATACATATTTATTCATAGAAATGTGTTTGATTTCTGAGCTGTTGCTCGCTGCCACCGATCACCTTTTTTCACTCTTCTGTTAAATTTTTTGGAACAGTGAAAGCAAAGGTTACGAAAAGTGCAGTCTTGTTTACATGTGTTTTGCAAATGTTCTCGCTGAATACCAACAATGGCAACGTGAGCGTGTTATCGTCGCGAGCAGCTTCTGGCATATAGATACATCTCATACTGCGAGAGACGAATATGAGGTTGACTGTTCTTCCTTTTCATGTCTGCAGTCTCTCGTCTGTCTTTCTGCGTTTGGTATTTTAGTCAGCGTTATCCTCATACCATTCCCCCGGAAACTGTGATAGTTCAAAGTCTTATATCTAGGAACCAATGGCTTGCAGTCGGACGATTGTATCTGCTACGTATGTTTTACATTGATAAGGATGTATAAAGTCATTCCACTGGTATTGCCTCGTGCCGCTCTAGCCTTTTTACTCAGGATCTTTCTAACAGGCCCCAGTGTCCCATTGGGAACCCAGCGCCACGCTGACCCCAAAAGCACATATGCTTTGTTTGAACTACGACAATCGCTATCTCTTGATGTACACTGATGTGCCTTTAGAAAGGACTTCTCGAGAAAGAGATAGAATAAGAAAAAACGTAAGAGTGCGGAAATGGGGGCAAGGAAGAGAATAAAGTAATTCATTTAGTCATTGATAATGATCGAACAAGTGGTGTGAAAAACCTTTTAAAGAGGGAGTTCTGTGTTCATTTTCAGACGGGCGATCAAGGAGGACGGCTCACTGCGCATCACCAACACCAGCCAATCGGACGCAGGGCGGTACACGTGCGTGGCCCAGAACATTTTCGGAACGTCAAGCAGCTCCGGCTCGCTGGTGGTAAAAGGTACATTACTCTTGGTGGGCTTTCACTACCTTTTAAACAGAGAGTTTAAATCTTTTCTAAGGTTAGAAAAACAGCAAGCCAAGCATGAAATTGATCATGAAATATACAGCCATTTTATGTTCCCGCGGCTTTGACAGAAGCATAAGTCTTCCCTGGGTTTGTCAGCCCTGAGTTATTGTTCACACCGAGGAGTGGTGAAAATATTTGGCATGTGTACTACAAATAGTTTAGATCGTTAACAAATGTAATGAAACAGCGGTGACGGGAGGGAGATTTAGCAAAATAACAGATGGTTATTGTACGCAAAAAAATCTTGTCCCTATCTGGAGGAAGCCGGAATTCTGATTGCAAGGGGTTTAAGTTTTTGGAAGGGAACTTGTCGAACACATGTGAACTCATGAAAGGTCACTTGATCATTGAGCGCTGATCATTTTAAAAAGCTGCTTACTTTCTGTCCGTTCGTCTTGGGCTCTTTGTCTTTCCGTCTTTCGTTCTTTCTGACTTTCTTTTTCTTCCGCTCTTTCTTTGACATTTCTTCTTATTGTTTATCTCTCTTTTTACTTTCTTTATTTCTCACTTTTTATTTGGCCGATTCTTTCTCCTGAACACTTTCGTTCGCTTTTTCTCTGTCTCTATCTTTCTTCCCTTCTCCTTTCTCTCTTTCTCTCCCCGACAGAACCCACCAGGATTGTGGTGCCCCCGCTGGCCCTGGACGCCACAGTGGGCCAGAGCGTGGTGCTGCCCTGCGAGGTCGTAAGCGACCCTACGCTGGAACCCATCTTCAAGTGGTTCCTCAACGGAAAGCCCATCGACCTGGGCCATCGGCGGGAACACTTTGAGATGATCGGAGGGGTACGTACGTTTCTGCCCTAAGCCCAACCCGCCGCAAATGATGCTCCGCTTGAATTACGAAAATGGGTATCTCCAATGTATAAGAATATGCTTACAGAAAGAACGACAAAATAAAATGATTGACAAGGCAATCAAAAAATAACAAAAACAAGGCAGAGAACTGCAGAAGAGTGAGAGATATTGCAAATAATTGCAATACATCTCATAATCATTTTGTATGAAAAACTGTATATTTAACATTAATTTGTTTAAAATATAACATGCCTGTATATGTGGTGTAAAAGTGACCACGAGTTACACAATTTTAATCAGAATTAAATTCAAAAGAGTTTTATCGTCAGTATGTATTGTACTTATGAGCACATACTAATTATTACTTGAATACACAGTCTGAATGTTTGACTGGTATCAGATTGCTCATGCAGCCTAAAAAAGTGATTTCACATTGTATTCCTAGTTCTTACTGAGGAACAAGGAATCAGCGGATTCAGAGGAATCAGCAGCAAAATGTTTGCCCTTGGAGTTACTTGAGTACCTTATCATGAGGAAATTTTCCCCAGTTTCATTATCTAATTATTTTTGAGAGTTTCCAAATGTCAGTGCTCAATTCTCAGGAGCCAATGCGGTCCACGAACATGTTCTTCCCGTGTCAATACGTTGGAAAAGTCGAGCAAGACTTATCGTTTCTGGGTGACTACTTTGCTCTTTCAATAGACCCAGCCCCTCTGAAAACGTTATTAAATCTGTACACCTTGTCATTAGGTGTCGGCAGGTGACCTGATGGTACGTAACGTTCAGCTGAAGCATTCTGGGAAATATGTATGCATGGTGCACACAGTGGTTGACAGCGTGTCGGCTGCAGCAGACCTGATTGTCAGAGGTAAGGGCCTTATGTATGCATAGCTTGTCATCCTTTCATATTAGCCGTTCCCTAATTAGTTTATGTGCTGTGTCATTGTTGAAGGGATTTGGATGACATTGAGGCATACTTCTTTCGGCTGTGTGATAGGCAAAAAAATATTGTGTTTTGTCTTCAAAAATAAACCCCATAATATCATGAAATGCCGTCATGTTTATTTATTTGCCCTGTTAAATTAGTTTAGTTTATTTCTCATCCAAATCTCAAATGAAGCGCTTGCCCGGTTTTGTTTTCCTCCTCTGTCTCACAGTCGCCTGAAAAAATGTCTGAAACAACAATAGCTCATCCACTTGTTCTCTAGACAGACAATCATTGTAAGAAGTAGAAGAGATTGTTGTTTTTTAAAGCTTTTTATCAGCAATGTCACAAACAATAAAAACAAGGTTTTAGAACTACAACGCTGTACTTTTAAGTATTGTATATGTACATGAATACAATATTCTTCAACTGCTTCTACTGGTCCCCTTCCACCACACTTTCCAAAAGAACACAGCCTCTCTATTCTGTCTCCAAACAGCCGTCGTTTGAGGCTTCTTTAGATGAGTTATGAGGCCACACACTTCTTCTTTCTTCTACCCTCTCTACTCCTCTTGGTTCTCTCCAGTGCATGCAACAAACCCTGATCGATTGCTTTGGTCTCAGCTGCTATGGAACTATAAAGCTGATAAAGGCGTCTGCCCTTTTCCCAAACCCTCCCATCCACCACCACCACCACCACCACCTCCACCACCACCACCACCAACACCACCACCACCACCACCACCAACACCACCACCACCACCAACACCACCACCACCACCAACACCACCACCCAAACCACCAACACCACCACCACCACCAACACCACCCCCACCACCAACACCACCACCACCACCACCGCCCTCCCCAACACCATCTTTATTTCGGGCTTCAGGGCCGCCGGGGGCTCCTGTGGACCTGGTTGTAAGCAGGATTACCGACACCAGCGTACAGCTCTCTTGGGGGTCTGGACCCGACAACCACAGCCCCATCACCAGCTACACGTTGCAGGCCAGGACCCCCTACTCTATAGGCTGGCAGACCGCCCAGACAGGTGACTAGTCCGTCCGTCCCCCCCCATCCACTAAAAGGCTGCCACTGCATAGATTTGACTTCTTAATATTCTTTAATCTTTTTTTATCCTGAGGTGCGACACAATTGGCTAAATTCAACGGCATTAAAGGGAATGTTTGCGAATCATGGAGGTTTTAATAATCAATCAATATGTGCTGAACATGGCACTAAGTGAGATGGATTGACTCCACCTTTTTATTTTTTTATTCATGGCGGTTGTGAAAGGCCTCTCCTTTATTCAATGTGTTATCGATAAGAGCATTGCTCCCTGGTCACCGAGAAAAAGATGAGGATTTATTTTATCTGAGGATTTTGTGATGGTCATTGAGGCAGGAGTTGTTCACCTTTCAACTAATAGTGTGCATGGTAACACCCTGTATGTTTTAATGATAAGTCAAGTTATTGCATTTGTAATCACTTTAGACGCAATACATATAGTGAATATATTATATAGTAGTTGTTCTTTACAATTGAACTGTTTTTTTCCAATCAAGTCAACCTTTATAGAGCGCTTTATAAAAACGAGCAATGCACACTGCAAACCGCAATAGTTATGTGCTTAGATATATTTAAAGTAAAACCTTTCAATTCTGACTTCTTTAATCCTAGTTCCTGATTGTGTGCCTGGACAGATGTCGCACGCCACAGTGACAGGTTTGAAACCCTGGGTGGAACATGAGTTCAGGGTTGTGGCAATCAACGGTGTGGGAGTTGGAGAGCCCAGCATGCCATCCCGACACGTTCAAACTAAAGCCGCAGGTACAACAAAAAACTGATGATCCCTAACTCTGTGTTCATGTCTCTGATTGCTCACTCACCAATTTTAGATTTTTGTTTTGTTTGTCTCTCAAATGTCACTGCCTCTGTCTCTGACTCTGTCTGACTCTGTAGCCCACGGGACAAATCGGCAGACGTTTACCGAGGTTCATCTATTTGTTATTGAATGCGTTTCTCATACTTAATAACAGCATCAATTATCTTTAGAAATGTGTTCACAGCCTGTTCAGCTGATGAGGGAGGGAGGGAGACACAATTTATATTTAGACATTTAGTAGGCACTTTTAAACAGTAAATATAGATACATGTCATGAAGGAGCAGATAGGGGTTAGATATTGAATAAAGACACAGGGCATCAAGGAGGAGGTAGGAGTTAGATAGTGAATACAGATGCATATCCTAAAGCATCAGGTAGGGGTTGGAAAGTGAATACAGATGTATGTCATTCTGGAGCAGGTAGGGGTTGGATAGTTTATTCAGAGACAGGGCATTAAGGAGCAGTTAGAGGGAAGATAGTGAATACAGATGCATGTCATTGAGGAGCAGGTAGGGGTTAGATGGTGAATACAGATGCATGTCATTAAAGAGCAGGTAAAGCTTAGATAGTGCAGACAGTTACACGTCATTAGGAAGCAGTTAGCGGGCAATAGCATCTTGCTCAAAGATGCCTACAGGCAGACTGCAGCCCATCGAGATCCACTACATCATGTTATTATCAAAATCGAAAGACCAAATTATGTACAGTGTACGGAGGTAGAATGGTGAATAATTTATAGTTGATCAACTGGAAACCTAAATGGAAACCAGCATTGTCTCTATATCAGCAATCCACAATTTGAATCCCACAATTATAGAGGACTCAGGTAGACGGAAAACATTGAAGAGAATATCCCCCTCCACACCGCGAAGCAGTGAATGAATGGGCCTTTATATGACATTATTTTGTGTACTCTGAAGAAGCATTGCCCTGTGTTCCCGTCCTGCTGGTTAAATCCCAGTGTGACCGGACTCCCACTGGTTTCGTGCTGGGCTTCATAAAATGATATCATAACATAACTAATCGTACTTCGCTCAGAAAACCAAAAGAGAATGCAACTGATTACCATTGGACCCCACCACCACCACCACCACCTAAAAATAAAGGGTTTGTAGATTGTCTCACGGTTGGACATAATCCTTTGTGTTTTTCTTTAAAAAGAGAGAAGCACCACTTTACAATGAAAGCATAGTGTTAACCTGCAGCATTCTGAAGAATGACGTTTCTGTTTCCTGTTTCCTGTTTCCTGTACATCCAGTTCCTGAGGTGGCCCCAGTGAACGTGAGAGGGGGGGGCGGCAGCGGGGGAGAGCTCGTTATCTCCTGGGAGGTAAGAGGATCCTGACTCATGGTTAAGTGAGGGCCACTGCTGTGACACATCACTTTGAGAGATTTTGCCAATGGTGGGATTTTTGCTGAGTAATAATAATAGCTGCATTTTGGCCAGCATTGATGAATGCAGGTTATTTTTAAAAGGCCTGGATTGTTGATTTGCTGACACAGAAATGTCATTTCAAAAAGTGTAAACTCAAGCATGTCAATCAGAATCCCTTTGGACTTTGATGGTAATTGCTGAGGTATTTATTCATGTCTATTTTTTGTTGTGGCTGCAGAACAAAAAGTCCAGATGCTTTGTGTATCTTTCTCTGTGATATGGTTTGCCAAAGATCAAACTGCGTTGCTTTTATCTTTTTGTCAAACCTGATGAGTGTAGATGTGAATCATGACAGAACCTTGATATCTTTGTCCTACTGGTACTCTGGAACAAACCCCGCATCTCACGGAGGTGAAGAGGACTTGAAACCAAGGAACTTGGCTCATAGGCGAAACACAAGCAAAGCAAATGTGTCACCAAGCAGGATGTTTACCCGTTTGTCTGTTTGCTCCGTATCCCTGGGGAGGCGATGTGCTCAAGGCATCGCTACCCATGAGCTCCTACTGGCACAACCTTGAACAAAGATAGAAAGGCGAAGAAAAACGCTATATAGAAAATAAAACCTTACTTTTCCCAACAAAAGATCTTCATCTTCGCTAAAGAATATCTAGCTAACGACATCAAATAACAAAAAGTCAGAAAAATAATATATTTTTTATATTCTCTGTATCTATCGATCTTTACATGGTCCGTTCTCCTCTATTAATATCACATTCTACTCTACTCCGTCTCTATCCCAGCCCATCCCAGAGGAGCTGCAGAGCGGTGAGGACCTGGGCTACGTTGTGGCGTTCCGGCCGCAGGGGTCCGGCGTGTGGTCCCAGGCCGTGCTGGCCTCGCCCGACGCCTCCCGCTATGTGTACTGGAACGACAGTGTCGCTCCTCTGTCCCGCTATGAGGTGAAAGTAGGGGTCTACAACGCCGTGGGCGAGGGGCCGTTCAGCCCCGTGGTCACAGTGCTCTCCGCCGAAGACGGTCAGTACTGTTTTTCACTCACATACACTAGTTTAGTCCTTCCAGGTGCTCCAGGTGCTCAGTCTTAGTTAGGCCCAATAGTATTACAAACAAATGATCAATCAAAGGTATTTATGGTTGTGTATTTTCAGAGCCCTCGGAGGCACCGTCCAGAGTGTGGGCCAGGAGCGTGTCGTCCTCAAAGATTGAGGTGTACTGGGAACCAGTGCCACCGGGTCCTGGCAGTGGACGAATCACTGGATATGAGGTATGAACAAAAAAAAGGAACCCGTTTCAGGCCGAGAGCTCTTGGTCGAAGGGGGGTGACATGTAATCACCATGGTAATGAAATAAACGTCGGGATACTTTCAGCTGTAAGCCTTGTTTTTATGTTCCATCGTTGTGCAGGAACGCTATATTGAGCAATGTTGTATAGGAAATGCTCCACACACCCATGGCGGAATACCACAGGTATCCTAGCAGCTTAACCCTCTGTCAGACCCGGCCATCAACACACACAGCTCCACACATCCACCCACCTCACCGCTGGGGTCCCTCCTCACATCTTAGTGCCTCAGAGAAGGCACTTCGACGCCACAAAGAGAAGGTGAATCGGGTTCAGGGTGTTTGTTAACAAACTGGTTGGCGGAGCGACTGTTGAAAACATGGGATCAGTCTTTTAGTAGTAGTGACAAAATAGCAGAATTACTTTTGTTGAAGATCATATTAGAAGTGTATCTGCATAAAAAAAAAAGGATTTTTAGTTTGCTACCCCAAATCACTACTGCTTGGGGATATTAAAGCCAAAGGGAAATAGATCACATGAATCCCATGATTTAGCCGACAAAAGCACAGTAGGTTGTACAGCAAGAAATTGTCACCTGCCAGCCAAAAGGCAGATAGATATTTAAATGTTCAGCCTACATGGGAGCTGTTTATTAGTCACAGTCTAATCTCAAGGATTAAATAGGGACGATGTGTGTTCACAGCTGCTCTCGTTTTCCAAAACAACCCAGTGCCTTGGGAAGCCATAGCTGTGAAAAATAAAATGTGTTAACATCACGGCACTCTACAACAAACTCTCCCCCGGGGATCGAGGTGAGAAAATCTGGATATTTTGAAAACCGTGATCTTTCAAGGAAAAACACAAGGTTACGGCCCAGGCTAGCTTTAAATCTTTGTGGAGAAACATTGGAGGTTGAGTCGTCTAACGCAGAGGATATGTTTAGTTGTAGTCCTTAAAAACAGCTGTGTAAACTTTAAATCCTTCTTTAAATTGAATTGTTTGGCTCTCCCTCAATGACCTCCTTAAGAGCAATTCAAAGTCATTATCGTAAATTGATAGAAGATAGGATTTGTCATAATGTGGAACTAAAATGTTTTTGACAACCTTTTGTAGTCAAGCAGTGCTTAGTCAAAGCAAAACTGAAAAGGGAAATCAGAAGTAAATACATTTCATGAAAAGATTATCTGGTAATGACCACTCATTTTAATGTATGTACTGAAATGTTTGCAGACATCACTGTTAACCTACATTAACGAGAGTTATGCCTGCAGATGTAACTCCAGTTACATAACCATCCAGTTTTAGCGTAGCTAGGCACACAAAGCATGTCATGTACACGGCAGCCAATCAGAACCATCCCAGTGATGGCACCATCCCCAATGCCGTGAGCGCATCTTACTGGTCCACTAAGTGCGGCCTGAGACCATTCCTCTTCTGCTCTCCCCCCCGACACTTCTCCAGTACTTGGAATAGGTTGATATGTTAAAGGGCTCCGTTTACGCTCCTCTACTCCTAGTTATAATGATGTTATATCTCCCATGTGCTTTGCCCTTTATGGCTTTTAATAGCTTAAAGGCAGCCATGATGAATGCAGTCTGTTGGACTAAACTAAGTACTGAGAGAGAGGACGCAGAGGTAAAAAAAATAATAATGTGCGGAGGAAATGTTAATCAAAGTATCAAAAATTTACACGGTAAATTAAATCATACCATAAAACACAGTTTACATTATTGGAAATCCGCGCTACATTATGGAAGCTATCTCTAATTGACCCGAATGCTAAAGTTTCCAGTTGATCAACTATGCATTATTCACCATTCTACTTCCGCACACCACATTGTACTCCCTGGTACCCATGGCTTACGGGTCAAGGTTGGGAAGAACATCTGAACCCTTTTCCCCCAGCCCCAACAGCCGTCGGCAAAGGGTGGGAGGAGGGGGGGGTGGACACAGGGGGGACATGGGGGACAAAATGGCATGTGACTCGAGTGACTTTGTGGGACCAGAGGAGGTCATTTAATAACAGTGTACGCCAGAAGTCTCACTAGGCCACTGTCCACCTGTCTGCGGCGGCAGCGCTGAATAGCAGATGGCAGACGTATGATAAGTGTGAGGCGTTGCTCACCTGGCTCTGGGCGAACGCCGTGCACATCTACATGCCCGCCGTCAGGATATTGGCAGTGATGATGTCATCTGCATGCATTCAAATGGAGAGCGAGAGAGCGAGGGTGAGAGAGAGAGAGAGAGAGAGAGAGAGAGAGAGAGAGAGAGAGAGAGAGAGACCTTGGCAATGGGACAGTGTCCAACAGTATTGCTTTTTCGGGGTTATAACAATACCATTTATTTGTATATATTTTTGGTTATTTTGTTTTCTTTACATTGTAAATGAATAAACGTAAACAAGAATACTACTTATTTATGCGATTTTATCTATTTTCACCAAGTTCAGTAGTTTACTTTTTAAATGTTAACGTTGTTTAAACAATCTTTAACAACACTGTAAACAATTAAACTATCTTATATGCAAATGAACCATGCCAATTATGTTTTTTGTTATTATGAATATTATTATGATTATGACTATTATGATTATTGTTATCTTACAAGTGAACTATATTATATGCTAATCAACCACACAATTGCACTATATTATTATTATCATTATCATTATTTGACAAATGAACGACATTATTCTCAAATGAGCCATTCAAACGATCCTCCGATCCTCAGGGTAATCACGACCATGTCTCCGGTGCAGGTCCTCTGCTGGGAGGAGGGTACGGAGCAGAGCGCAGGAGAGGGGATGAGGGTGGCAGAGGGAGACCCAGGGCCAATGGGGGCTCTGTTCTCCGGCCTGAAGTCCAGCGCCGTGTACCTAGTCACTGTCCGGGCACGCAACAGTGCCGGCCTCGGCCCCCCCAGCGCCCCTTGTAACATCACCACCAAGAAACCCCGTAAGACCACCACTATTCCATGACTCTAGCATTCACCGTTTAGATCTTTTGGTGTTTGATTTAAGGGACGCCAGACAAAGCAGTAATAGCTTAATTATACTGTCAATAAAAGTACATGCATCATAACGCTAAAAATGAAATGACATCAGTGCTTAGAAAGATACGATTGCTTAAAGATTCCTGTGATTCCTGTGAAGAGATTAACTAATAAAAGATATGTTACATTTTAACATTTGTCAACAAATAAATAGGAAACAGTATTCTCACAATAACTGATGTAGACCAATTAGCAGATGCTTCTATCCAAAGTGTCTTAAAATTGAAACTGTTGACATTGACATCGTAGTAACTAAACTTTTAGGCTCAACCAAAAAAAGAGATGTGTTACCATGAAACTGACCTCGTTAATGCTAAAGAGTTTTTTTGAGCCTTTTCAGGAGGTAGAGCTGTCTTATAATTATACACACACCAACACCAATAAGAAAAAAGACATGTTTTATTAATTTGTGGTTGCAGTTTGACATGGGGGTCAATAAGGAAAGATGTTCGAAGTCGCTTATCAGTTTGCTAGTGTCTTTAAGGATGAGTGAGTGGTTCTGTGGATGCAATCAAATGTGAGCATGGATTTTCATGTGTCGTGCTCGGATCTTTTCATGCATGCACACGTGTCTTTATTGTGTCCCCGCCTATTCTGTCACATCACAGCTCCAAGTCAGGCCCCAGGCAGTATTGAGTGGAACCTTACGAACTCCCGGATCTTTCTGAATTGGGAACACGTCAAAGCGCTCGAAAATGAGTCCGAAGTGACAGGGTATAAGGTCAGTGTGTCACCTTGATAGCAGAAAGACCTTAACTGGGAAAACAATATCCTCGCCTGCTGCTATCATAGCAATAAGGTGCCTCTCTTGGTTGCGGTACGCTGGGGGGGGGTTGGGTTGCTGATGAAGCTCACCACCCCAGTGTCACGTTATGGATCCCTTCCTGTCCGACTCCTCCAAATTAAAAGATCTCTCCCAGGTGATAAAGATAATCTCTCTCGTTGAGGACTGGATGAATTGGGGGACCCAGGCCATCACCCCCAGTAAAACGATAAATGTCATTCGAGACATTTTGCACAGACTTTGTCTTTGTAGCAAACCAATTGTCCGGACAATTTCTATGAATTGTGGTTCTGTCCGCATCCTGAGTGTTTTCCATTATTTATTTATTTACTATTTTCATTGATGCTTGCTTACTTGCTTACTTATTTTCCTTTTAAGCCTCTCCAATTCCTAGACTTTTACTTTTCATTTCTGTTCCAAATGATTGTCTGTGTTGTGTTTAAAGGGTGTGACATAAATAAACGTTCCTGGCCTAACCTGTAAGACATATTTGTTTCTTGGAAATATCCACGGCATGACATCAAACACATCCTTTGGCAACAACATTAGAAATCAACAGCTTCAAGCAAAAGCTGTCCATTTATTTGTTGATCGTTCCTATTTTGATCATTTGATCACGTAGCAACCTTTCTATGTGTGTGTGTGTGTGTGTGTATGTGTGGGCATGGGCATATGCGTGTGTATGTGTGTGTGTATGTATGCGTGTGGGCATGTGCCTGTGTGTGTGTCTGTGTGTGTTTGCGCCTGCATGAACTTGTGCATGTGTGCGCGTGCATGTGTGCGTGTGTGTTGTGGGTGCCCTACCGTCCGCAGGTGGTGTACCGGGAGACCTGGAAGGGAAGAACTCGCATCCTGGAGACCAACAGGACCAGCGTGGAGCTTCAGGTCCCCTCCGACGAGGAGCAGGACTACCTTATCCACATCAAAGTCCTGACAGACGGCGGCGACGGCGGCAGCAGCGGCGCCATCCGGATACCAAGGATGTCAAGTAAGGCCCACGCCAGTACTGTGATGAAGATAGGAACAGAAAAAAGGGGATAAATGATTCAACTAGCAAGAGGTCACGCACGATTTAACACATTTAACAAGACCAAGTATCTTATTAAGTAGCCCTTTCTGGCTGCCCGACACAATCACTGCGAGGCACTTTTCTTACGGCGGTGACAGTAAATGTGTGAAGGGGGACGTCGAAATGACCTCCAAAGGGGGACATTAAAATGGCGTGTATCTCTGCTCCTTGGCTCAATTTGGAGAGGGAGAAAACATACGGTGATTGCTGAAGAGAATTCTAGCTAGGAATCTCGTGAGGTGGTAGTGAGCTTCATTAATAAGATAAACATTTGATTAAACAACGTGGCATTTTAAAGGCGATCACAGGACTCTTTGTTGGAACCGTACATTGAAGGAATCCTTGTATTCTTGTTGTTCACAGGTCTTAACTCAAAAGGAAGCGACGACCCAACATCAAGATGGATTTGTTGTTTTGTACTTTTGATAGTCTCACTGATGTCCTATTAGCAATGTCTCTGTCTAGTGAGCACACTGTTTAGCAGTCACTGCCTCTCCTTGTTGATAAATGAGAGCAGCAACTCTTCTCAACCACATGATATGCATATTAAAATAGGTGACGGATCGTTCTTTTGTAAAAGTTGTAATCAAAAGATATATAGCTGGACTATTGCTTGTGTCAGTTTCAGATTGTGATTAAGGTTGTATTGATTTGATGCGGGGGGTTTTCTGGTGACACTCTGTGGTGCATAGGGTTTAAAGGGACCTGTTCTAAGGTTGATTGTATAATTTCTTAAGCCTTATACTCTCACCTGCTTTCCTTGAAGCATCGTGCTACTAACCTTTCCATCCTTGAGCAGGCTCCATTTTCCTTCTCAAAAATAACCCTTCTCCTTGTTGTTAGCGCAAGTATGTGAAACATTTTGCATATTTCTTCAAGTTACTTTCGTTCGCGCCAGCTCCAATGTGATTTCCACACGCAAAGTCAAGAGTTAAGGGATGTGAGATGCTCTGGTTGAGGGGATTATACAAAGAAACAGCAATGTGGAGACAAGTTCTTCTTATTAAACAATCCAAGTATGGAGAAAGCAGCTCTTTCAGAGAGGTTCACAGATTTCTAAGTGGAGCCAATTCTCAAAAGTACTTGCTGTTAATAGAAGGCTAATTTCCCATTTTTAAATGCTGCCTTAAAAATTCAACGAGATCATAATAATTTCTCAATTTGCTTTGAAACAAATTATCCTGTTGAGATCTATATCGCTGAAAGGTCACGCTTATCAATGGCATGGGGGTAGTCTTGTATTTTTCTCTCTCATTCTTGTTATTGTCCCTGTACATGTCCTTGATTAGTTGTCTGCCTCTGAAAATACATTGCATTTCTGTCAAAACATTTCAGAAAGCATATTCATTCTAAATGTATGTCTTCCACAGTGCAATATGTACATGACATTTACTTTTAGCAGATGCGTTTATTCAAAGCAACTTACAAAAATACCTTGGCAGTTAAGATGCGGCACTAGGATGTGCATTATTTACTGTGTATGTGTGTTTGTGTGTGAATGTATGTGTGACTGTTTGCATGCGCTCAGCGTCCTTACATTATTTTTCTTCCTTATTTTTGTTGACAATTAAGCAGCCAATCAACACAATTAGTGGAACACCTACTGTTCTTCAAACACACACACACACAGAAACACACACACACACACACACACACACAGAAACACAACCATGGTATGTGGCTTTCAATGTAATTGGGTAAAGCTGGTAATCATAGAGGAAGGCTACTGCCATGCTTCGTAGCTCAGTTCCATTCTCATATTGTTCTGTTGATAGAACAACACAACCCCAACATTTGTTTTTTCCTTTTCTGTTTAAATTAAAACAAAATATTGAAATGTCTTTCTTCGCCTGCATTTACTGCCTTATTTGAGTAACGTGCCGTCCTTCTGAGACTTTTATTGGTAGTTATTCCAATGTATATGAGTAACTGATGTATGACTTTAATCACATTTCTAAGGGATTTTCCACTGAAGTCTTCACTGTAAGACACTGAAAAATAACAATGGGCGGCAACATTTTACAGTAAGGATACATTAATGAACCATCCATTCACATTAATTAATGAAGCAATAAGCATTGACTAACAGTCAATTAACAGTAAATTTATGGTAAAGTTACCACTGATTAACTTTTCCATGGAATAATGAGCATTATATAGAATAAGCGTACGTGCTGGGGTTAAGGGTAGGGAACATGCACACCATAACCTTAGTTAACATCAACACCATTAGTAAACATGAACCATTAGTCAATTATTATTTTAATGTTAACTAAGTTAATGCCTGTTACAGCATTGACTAATGTTAATCAATGTGAATTTATTTATCCTTATTGTAAAAGTTACCCATTTGGTACTTCTTAATTATACATCTTAACATGCCCTGTGCCTTCTTAATCCTAGTTTTTATCTTTATTTGAGTTTATTACCGCACTGTGGTGGTTCTTACTTTGGGTTGATGGTGTTATGGGATTTTGTATTTACTCCATTGAAGAATCTTGATAGGGCTGCATCCTTGATGTCACTGAAACAGTATTAGAATATATTTACCTATAAAACCCAGGTTTTTTTTATTTGCTGAAATTAGTTGGGGAGGGGGTATTGTCATTTATATTCATCAGCCATATGTATGTATAAATAAGTTTAACAATGAATATTGTCTCATTTCTGAGGATTATATGTTTCTGGTCTTATATAAAACTATACTATTTGCATAAGTATCTCAATACCATTGTATTCACGTGTGGATTATCTCTGTGAGATGATATTAATGTTCAATAAAGATTTCACATTGAAACTGCTCTTTGTTTGACCTGGTTAAGTTCATTATGCTCTGAAACTGTGCAAGACGTTTGCTGAGAAATACAAGGTTAACAGCCCTGTTAACCTGAACCGGCTGGTCAAATAAATGGTGGAGAGTGACAGCCAGAGGGCTGACCCATCAATATTCAACAAACATTAGGCAGATATTATGGATCTTGGTTTATTGCTTGTTTGAGTGTGACACAGGATTATAAGAGACGTGTCCACCCTCTAAATGTAAACTGTAAATCCCAGCCAATAGGACATCTAGAACAGAGAATAGGAAAAATACCGAAATATTCATGGCCCTTTGAGAGTACACACTTGTTACATGTCATTTCTAAGTTTTATTTCTACACAGGGTCATCCAAAAAAAGAATCTCAAACATGCAAAACGGTTAACGACAGGTTCCTAGATGTGTTCTCTTTCAATTAAATATAATGGTGGCATAGTACACTTTTCAGAAACCAATTGGAGAAGGGGAACAGAATATGCAGTTTACTTAATGCAACTAATTTCAACAATAAACACTAACTGCATGTCATTTTAGTTTCTTTCTCTGAAGGCTGTTCCTCCCCAAACAGTTAGTGAGATAGGGTTTGGACCAGTAATCTGCACACAAAGTGCCTTGGACTATTTGGCCACTTAAATCTCATATAGCCATCGTACAGTCATTATTAAACCCCCCTGTCGAATGAAAGTTTTCCCAGTCACCATTTGTAACCTTAAGTATCATTCCTATGTATAACATTTTAGTGTAGCACTTATCAGTGTTACCTAAATTCACTGTTACACAATATGTCAGTGACAGTTGTGTGTTTATTCAGAGTTAATTTTGACAACAGGAAGTTGATGGTAGCTTTGTTCGGACAGCTATGTCCTTCCGTTGCCTTTATCACAGCCTTCTGTTATTTTAATCATTCAACAATTGACTTTCCTCAAAATTCCTAGTCATTCATCATTCCTAGCACTTCACTCGTCAATGGGGGGGGAATACTTCTTGTCAAAAACACAACCTTAAAGCTCCCGTATGTAGGATTTCACCGTTTTAAAGAGAGAGAACAGAAACAAGTAATATGTGTGTATTACTTGTTTGTATTACTTGTTCTCTGCAACATTTAGAATGCAGCGCCTTTTAGAATGACTTAAGAGGCATTCGTTTGTTTAGTATGAAAACAAGGCTCATTCCCCGAGATGCAAGTCTGGGGGAAGGCCTTGTTTTCAAGGCCTATCCAGGATGGAGATTTATATCATCTTCTTTGCGGCAAAAAAGTCTCACCAATAGTGTGTAAATCACACATTACTTCAAGTAGAACTTTCAGAGTACATTGCGGTGATGTTTCGCTGTATTACCATCCTGATGCCGTACATACCGCCGGCGCATTTGGAAATAATCCATATCACATCCAACTTGGATTTTTTATGCACTATTACACATGAGGAATTGATCAGGTTATCTCCTGCTAACCATCCCAGCCCACTCACATCAAATGAAGTCGTGTAGCAAGTCATTTTGAAAAAGTGCTGCACAACCTCGTTTGACTTGACTCTAAGCCGGGCGGTTCCACAACTATACAACTCATCTCGACTTAAATATGTAAAGCAAATTGAAGGAGACGCAGAAGTAGACGAAGCAGAGCCAGACTCGTGACTTGCTGCTAATCCTTTATTCACGGATGAATCATCTTGAGAAGCCTATATCATCCCCAAGGATGGCTTTACCTCCAGCGGGCGAATACGGAACGGCGTGTAGCCCTGCATGGAGCTCAGCTTCACTCAATACAGTCATGTGACGCCTCGTGTAGGACAATCTCAAGCCCCCCCCCCCCCCCATAGGTAACAAGGCGGCCTGCTTGATAAGGCCACAATGAATTTGCTAACTACATGCAGACTCCCTTTTCCCCTATTTCTACTTTTTAATGAGTATTTTATCAGTGCCCCATGGAGCTTGTAAGGCAGGGTTTATATTCTGTATATTGGAAGGGTGAGGGCTGGAGGAGTGCCTGCCTCCTCTCAGTCTGTATAAATAGGACTTGTTGTCGGGTTAGGTGCGGCTCTCGGGTGGAGGGAGGCTGACAATATTTGGGGAGAGCATTGTCTGGATGTGGGCTCTGGGCTGCGAGACGTGTCAGGAAGTGACAGCGTGTGGACCTGCACAGGGCTCCAAAGCCGGGATGAAGCGGGCGGTGATGGACAGAAGATTGGCTGAGAATTAAAAAGGACTATGAGCTCGCTCCGAGCTCGGCGGGACAGCTGACAGGCAGTGCTTCCCCTCCCCTGGTTCCGCCCCGGCTGGAGTACCCTCCGTACGGAGGACTCCTGCCGCCAGAAGAACGGACCGACACAAAGATTGGAGACATCAACCCTGTTCTTACCCAAGCCCATATGCTTTTTTCTTTTTTGCATTTGAGCTCAGTGCTCAAGAGTATTGTCTGAGAGAGAACAGTCCTAACTATCGCACCCCAACTGTTTTTGGGTTGTTTCCCATATTGTGTTGCTCCTGGCGTTTTTTATAAAAACCCAGGATAGCAACTGAAAAAGTTTAATTAAGCAGTGGCAGCAAGGAGGGGAGGTGTGTGATGAATTTCTTATTTGAGGTTAAAATGAAATATCTGAAGAACAATTAGCAGGTTAGTGGATAAGGTGGATATCTAAAGATATAATATCATACTATAGAAATATTTTAAATATGACATACTTCGTACATTATACATTATTAAAAAATGTGTTTCATAAATACACCATATATTACATAAAGTTATTTTATTGTAAACCAAAACTAATACTAAAAGAACAGATTCAACATGCTTTCAACAGTAAACCTCCACATGAAGAAGTATAACTGGGAAATGATTAGCCATGAAAAGCCTGAGGGTGAAGTGGGGAAGAGGATTTGGGGCATGTCAGTGGGTTTGATTGATTAAACTGGGCATTGAGAGCCTCCATGTTAACTTGCATTAAACCTCTATCAAACACAAAGCACTCTGTGATGTTTGATGAGTTTACTTCAGTCTCTACCCCATTGATTCCTTGCTATTCCCTTGGGCCACGACAATGAAAACCCACACCTTGATAGCCAGAAGATCTTAAGATCAATAATTAGATTAAATGTTAAATCACATATGGTTACAACTCGACTTCTCAGCTTCCCTGAGAATCTCAAAAAGTATTTAATGGTATATGTTTGTTGAAAATATTGTCTCTTCAGAAAAATGTAATCCGATTTTAATGTGATTCTTGTTGATAGCAAATCGGACATCAAAATATTTAGCTGTTGAGGTAGAAACACTGTTTTGACCACATAATTGCCCCCAGACTTGCGACACAGCACAGGCCACCAAAGGGTGATTAGCGTCAACATAAGACCCTGTGCCGCCTGCAAATCCGGCCAGTTTGTCTGGAGCGCGCAAGATGTTAAATTTGTGGAGCGACCATCTCTATCAAAATTGCGCCCATAGGCCAACCCTCACTTGTTATGTTACAAAGCAACGGGCCCATCCTTGCCATTTAGAAATCCATTTTGAGCTTAAAGTGGGACATCATTCATTTCCCAAAGCAACACTGACTAATGGTTCACCGGCATTTGTGACACGGAAGCACCCTGACTGACGCTCTTGGCTTGGTGTGACAGTTTGCACATTACCAGAATAGAAAAGTGTCGTTGGACCATTATGGTGTATTTTCTTTCGATTTTATTATGCTCTTATGGGGAAATGTGCCTAGATTCATTGCAGCATTTATGTCATGAGACAGTGTGTAAAACCTTCCATGTCTATAAGTTATGATGTAATCAAATAAGAACGTATGTGTTTCTTGCTTATACATAATACCATTATTTGAGGGGTATGATCATTATAATGACAGGGGTGTCTGGTGCTGGAATTGCCCTCCTTTATTTATGATCGCAACATTCCACTTACAATACAGAACCAAGTCAATCGAATAATCGTTAACGCCTCATTGGTAGGAGATTTGCATAATGCTCACATGTTGCCATAAAAACTATGAGATGACACCTGTCACTTGTCATGATGACGGGAGTCTTTCAGAATGTTTATGGCTGTTGTCATTTTTTCAGATGTCTTTCTTATGACAACTTGACATTAACCAAGACAACATGACCTGTAAATTGTTTCTGTTATGACAACTTGACATTAACCAAGACAACATAACCTGTCAAAAACATGCCAAAGCAGGCCAAATTATAAAACCATACTATACTAATCTTTAACCTAGGACTACAGTAATAACATTTTCATGGAGATATAAATAAATGTTGTGACACTGTCAAATGTTTTAAAACACCTGAACAAAAGCAATAGAGAAGTCAAGAGATAGTTTTTCCTTTTGTGTATTTGCACAACAAATATTTCTTAAGAAAGTTGAAATGATTGTCAGAGGATGATTCTATTCAAATCAGTACAAATAAAAAAGGACAAATAGAAAATATGACCTTTATATTATATCGATTTCGAAGGCAAATAAATGCAGAATTGTATGAAAGAGTGGGGTGGTTGAGCCGTGCAAAGAGAAGACATGTAGTTTGAGTAGTCAGGTGGGCAGAGTGAGGTCCACGCCGCCTCAACAGGGTGTACATCAATAAGGACACATCTCTTTTTTATGAATTGTTCATTGTGCGAATACACAAATGTAAAACCTTCTCTTGAATTCTCTCCTGCTTGTGCCATGGTATTTTAATATTGTCTTTGCTACGACAACTCGACCTTAACCAAGAAAACATAACCTGTTGAAAACATGGCACAGCAGGCCTAATCATAAAACCATACTAAACTAAACTTCCTTGACCCAAACTACAGTGATACAATTTTGACTTTGCATTAAGGTATGATTCACCAGGTGAAGTCAATGGTAGTTTTTCCTTGAGTGTATTTGCACAGTCGATTGTTTCATAAATAGGATGTATCCATGTGATATGAGCCTTGTTGAGGCGTCGTGGACCTCACTCTGCCCACCTGATTACTCAAGCTACATGTCTTCACCCCCCGCTGTTTCAGTTAATTTAGCGTTTATTTGTATCTGAAATTGATATAATATATTGGTAAACTTTCTTCTTAAAATTGTTAATTGAACTGAAATGAATAGTGCATCCTCTGACAACTATTACGAAGTGTTGTTTATGAAACGTTTGTTCAAATTCATAAAAGGAAAAACTATCTGTTGACTACTGCTTTTGCTTATTAAAATAATTTTGACTATAAAATAACATTCAATGACACCTTAATGAAATGTCAAAATTGTAACACAGTAGTTGAGGTAAATTCACTTATTTATGACACAATTATAGCAATCTTATGACAGCCAATGTCAAAACTGCCTGCTATTGAATATGTTATGTTGTCTTGGTAAATGTCACCAAGACAACATAACAGCATGACATGTCATGTCATGCTGGTGTCATGTCAGTCTCTTGCACACCCCTTCAAATAATGTGTAGCCTAAACATCCACACACACTCATTAGTCACTATATTAGATCGAACACGTGACAGCTTTAAGTTAAACCGAGACATCTCCAGTTGTCAAGTTCAGTAGCAGAATCAGACGATCCACTGTATAAAGGAGAACCCTCTCCCTCCCTTGGTGAGGAGAGGCATCTACACATTGACCTTAAGAAACTGAATCAAAATGTCAAACTCAAGCTCTTGACACCCGGGTGGATTGCGAGGTACCCAGAGTCCTCCGCGTTCTCCCACTGACAGTGCAAGGTTATATTTAGGCAGACATCTCTTTTGGATAAGGTGGACATCTTTCCCAAATTTGCCTTCTCCTTCATTACACCTTTAGAACGGCACTCGTTGGAGAAGGAGCAGAGACACCCACACGCACACTCACACACATACGCATGCACATGTACACACATATACACACACACATACACACAAATAGACTCACTCAGGCATGCAGGCATACACACACGCACACACACTGCAATCAGCTCCAGATATGTTGTCTTCCCTCCAGCCGCATTAGAGAGACGGTGGATCCGTTATCTCCATGAATTGATTTTTGGTCAGACTACGGCAGAGCACGATACCCCCCCCCAAGCTTTCAGATGGTTATTATAACCCAGCCTATCCTCATATCCCCCCTGTACTCCTTTGTGGTGCTCCCATGTTCTCGCCTCACCCTTCAACCCCCAAACCCTCCACCCCCACCCCCACCCTTTGCCTCCCTCCTTATATGTCTGATTGCTGACTGAGCCTGTTAAGCTGATTCTCCAGGGGTCCATTTCCAACCTGTGTTTATAGTCGGCGCTGCACTGCTGATAAGGCGAGCAAACCGAGCCGTCACGGAACAGATTACCCAGCGAGTTGCAGATTTTAGATTTCACATTTAGCCTCACATTTGAGCATTGGCCACTTTTAGCTTCTCGTGTGCCCTTCACATTGGCATCGGCAACGTGGTCTCGCGATTTACTAGTGCCCTTTATGACAGCATTTAATTCCTTCTCATTGGCACACACATTATGTGAACGTACCCAACCGTCACAAGGACACTATTTACTTTACTTTGTCACATGCTGAATTCCTGTGCCATAATAAAAAAAGAAAGGACTGCTTTCAGGCTGAAGAATGTATAGACAGACTGATTTAAAAGTTGTTCACACTAAAGGAAAAATATAAACAGGTATATCCTTATTAAAATGGTTGATAAGTCAATTGAAATATCTTGTTTTGAAAACTCATTTTTTCTTCTTCATATAGCCAGCTAGGCCTAAATATTACTGTGTTAACATCAATATCAAACATTCTCAAGTGCAGGATTACAATAACGTGTCAGAAAAATAATTAGTCGACTTCAAGATAGTGAACAGAAGATAGGAAAACAATAAAACATCACCACTGGTACTAATAACACTAAAATAACTAAGGAGATCAGACACGTATCAGGAAATATACAGTAGTAGTGTTATTAAATTCGGACTGAAATTTAGAATTTAGAAATTCAGAAACAGGGTGTTGAATCATTTTTTTTGTATCATTAGCCTCTACAATCAATGAGATATGTGTTTTAACACCTAGATGCTGCCACTGCAAAGTCATGGCTCTTTAGTAAAAACAATGTTGGAGGAAGGAAAAAGCATCATGCAGAGACACAAACTACTGCTGTGAGGCTTAGGAGGCGGCAGAGCAAAGGATGTGGCAGCCCCCTCCCCTCCTTCAAGTCGATATGTTCCTTGGAAAATAATAAAATTCATCCTCCCTTAAAGTTGTACCTACTACACTTGACTCTGCAAAAATCCCATCCAAAACACAATCATCATCTCCTAAAAGTTCAGAATAAGCAGGCAGAGATTTGAGAGAAGCCAAAGAAAGACACGATTAGTAGTGTGAGGTTTAATTTAATTAGGTGAGTGCTGTATGCAGCACTCAACTATTGATCTTATAAAATTGTATTATTTCTTTCTTTCTATCTTTCTTTCTTTCTTTCTTTCTTCTTTATTATTCTCTACAGACTTTGGGACTTATCTCCTTCCTAAATTTTTCACCTAGAGACTTCATTCCAATTTTAAAATGTTCAGAATAGCCTGGAATCGCGCATCTTTTCAGATTCTTTTAATATTTTATATTTTTTAGGATATTCTACTTTTAAAATACTATCTATTTTTTTAAATGGGACTCAATTTGACTCCCATTTCCTCTAGTACTTCAACTGTTTAAGACGTAACCATAGTCGGCGGAACCTATGAGGCTGCGGGGACAATGGCCATCCCACTTTTTTAATTTATTTTTGGTGGTATTGAGGAATTATTTTGTTTCTTAGGCCTAGGCTTTGGCCTAATATTGTTACTATACAAACAAACAGAACTTCGTCTCCCCGCGACCTTATATTGATTGATTATATTCCAAAACATTCTCAACGATTCAGCCAAAGAGAGTGCTACAGCAGGTAGCAATCGCGTTGCCATGGCCCATGGGTAAACAAATGATAAGGCTGGACTACTGCAACGCACTCTTCATTAGGATCCCCAGAAAGAACATCCAGCGGCTGCAGTACATCCAGAATTGTGCTGCCAGGATCCTGATGGGGGTGCGGAAGTACCACCACATCACACCCATCCTCAAATCCCTCCACTGGCTTCCTGTCCAGCACAGGATCCAATTCAAGATCTCCCTTCTGTCCCACCAGTGCCTCCATGGCACTGCCCCCCTATACCTCAAAGAACTCATCACCCCCCATTCCTCTTCACGCCATCTCCGCTCTGGACAGGCCAACCTCCTCCAGCTTCCGAGGACAAGGCTCCGAATTATGGGCGACCGCTCCTTCTGCTCAGCTGCACCCAGTCTGTGGAATGCTCTCCCTGACCATCACAGACAGATTATTTTAAAAAGGCCTAAAAACCCATCTTTTTAGAAAAGCCTTTGGCCAAACTGCTATTTATTTATTTATCTATTTTTATTTTCTTTGTTGCATTTTTCTCTTTTCTTTTAATGTGCATTGTAGCACTTTGAGATCATTGAATTGAAATAAAATGTATTATTATTATTAATATTATTATTATTATAAGGCACCGCAACACAAGTTAACTAACGATCGCTGTAGGCTTCAATATCATGCAAGCACTTTATGTTTTCTTTTTCTTTTTTTCTACATCACAATTGCATGCTTTAATATTATGTCTATGAATCTACGCATTATGTATATGAATCTACGCATATGATATTGTTTTTACCTACCATTACGAGTCTCGTTTGGTCTAGTAGGGAATTCGCACAATGGCGCTTCAGCTGCTGCTTGCTTATGGCTGGGTCAGAGTCAGACGACACGATTTCAGCCCGATTTTGCCCAGATTCGTTCGTCGCGGACAAATTTGCGAGTCGTACACGATTTTGAAAAGTCGGCGACGAGACGAGGTCTTGTAATGTGACATGTACGGAGCCCCTCTGGTGACATCTGGGAAAAAAATATATATCTGTTTGCCCGACTTAGTGATCTGTTTGCATGACTTGATAATCTGTGGCCACAATTTAATAAATTAAGGGAACGAGATAACTAATTTGTGGCCACAGTTTAATAATTTGTGGGAACAAGATAATTATTTTGTGGCCACAGTTTAATAATTCGTGGGAACGAGATACTTATGTTGTGTTTTATGTTTTGGTTGTCTATTGTTGCAGCAGGGGTTAGACGCATGTCGTTCTATTTTAACCTCGGAATGAATTACAATAACATTCTAAAGTCACTTGCTGTTAGGCAAGGGGTTATAATAAGTAAGAGGTACTTAATTAGGCTGCTAAAAATGCACGGGTACAGCCGAAGACAATATGATGACCTCGGTGACGTGATAGAGGATGGACCTCGTTTTGACAGCTACACCAGCACCAAGTGTCGGGGCGGACCTTAGAAGCCACCGAACTCCTCTAGGCCTCCATAAAGTAGCCTCCAATGACATGTGGATCACTGCTGGTGTATGCCGCTTTAAGCCAAATTATTTTACGGGAAAAGCTGTCTATGCAACCATTGATGCAGATTCCATATGGTTTTCATTTATCATATGAATCGGTATGCCAGATATAATTATCATTTGCAAGGATGCCAAATGATAATTAATAATTTCATGCATTTGCTGTACATCCATCTGTATCCATGCAGGTTTCCATTTCCCTTCAGCTGTTGCATGATATAGTCTATCTCGTCACCGAGGTCATCATATTGTCTTCGGCTGTACCCGTGCATTTTTAGCAGCCTAATTAAGTGCCTCTTACTTATAATAACTCCTTGCCTAACAGCAAGTGACTTTAGCATGTCATTGTAAATCATTCCGAGGTTAAAATAGAACGATATCTCTTATATCTTGTCCATAGCCGACATGCGTCTAACCCCTGCTGCGACAATAGACAACACAGCCACACTCGAATTATTAAACTGTGGCCACAAAATAATTATCTTGGTCCTTCAAATTATTAAACTGTGGCCACAAATTAATTATCTTGTTCCCACAAATTATTAAACTGTGGCCACAAATGAATTATCTCGTTCCCGCAATTTATTAAATTGTGGCCACAGATTATCAAGTCATGCAAACAGATCACTAAGTCGGGCAAACAGATATATATTTTTTTCCCAGATGTCACCAGAGGGGCTACGTAGACATGCTTGCGTTCTGCAATTTTTTCAGCTGCGACGTACGAAAACCCCACGACGAAAGTTTGGCATGACAGAAATTTGGGGGAATCGCATGACGTATCCATTTTTGACATGGAAGTAATCCCGCGAACAAGTGCTCGAAACAAAATTTCGATATAATTTAAACTTTCTTCAGAATCAGTTTTCAGCTGATTTCATTGAAGATGTCTGCCAATTCTGACACTCCTACTTCTTAAGACATCGTAACTCAATAATTTTTCAACCGTTTAACTTCGTTCAAACCATTTAAAAATCGACACACTTGTATCTTCAATAATATCCAAACGGAATTTCGATATCATTCAAACTTTATTCAGAATCACAGTTTTAGTTTCATACCGGCTTCGTTTTCAGTTGGTCTCATTGATTTACGTTGACGCTGGAGCGTGAGGACGTTCAGCAGTGTTGCCAGATTGGGCGGTTTTTCCCGCCGGACTGGGCCGCTTTTGTAGGACGTTCAGGCAGTGTTTGCCAGATTGGGCGGTTTTACCTGCTCTATTGGGGTACTTTTAATCACGCAACGGCTTGCTATTCTCTTAAAGACAAACACACACACACACACACACACATGCACACACACACACACACACACACACACACACACACACACACACATACACACACACACACACACACACACACACACACACACACACACACACACAAACACACAATAGGGCAATACATTTGACCATTCAAATTATTCAGTTCAATTCATTTTACATTTCTGCATTTTTAGCATTGCTTCGCGCCTTTCATTCAGCTGTCACTATATTTGTTTCCAACCATTTACATTTTTTTAAATGGTGTGCAGGTTTACATTGTTTACTCTATTTAGACTCTTGAACTTTTGTTCAAATCCCTTCACTTGTTTTAAGCCATTTAACGTTTCTTCATGTCTTACTCTATGTGGCTACAGCGCTAACCGCATTTTTTGCAGGAAATGCATTTTCTAGTGAGAAGCTGCTCCCTTCACAGAGCCAAACAGGGTATAAGTGACAGGGGGGGGGGGGACTGACTGAGGGCTTGCTGATCTGCTTCTGCTTTGCATTGTTTTCTGTCATGCAATATTGTGAAATTATTATAATTGATTCTAGACTTTTTTATTTTTGTTTTTTCGAATATTTTCACGCCAAAGAATACTCAGATTCCCCAAGTATTAAACACTAATATAGTTCAAATCCCAACTTGGGTCAGACACTACTTTAGTGTCGACAATGTATTCACAGGCTAAGGCCTCGTTCACTGCAAACTATAGCGGCCCAAATCCAAATAGTTGCACACTTTATTTTTTTGGGGGGATCTCGTACTTAAAAGGAGAAATGGACAAGATCAGCTTATCTAAAAAATGTAGCCCCTTTGGAATCTAGTTCCATTCTAAAATAAAAATAGCCTGGTTCGTTCATGAGGATTGCATTAGCTTTTAGAAGAGGTTGCATACATTCCATTAGATTCTGGGGGCAATTTAGCCTCCACCCATGTTACAATCATTCTCCCTTTTTGTTTCCACTTCCATCAATCTTGCTTGCTCTTATGACTTGGCAGGGAATCTTGAGGGAAGCAAAATTGATCAGGCATTTCCCTACTTCGGTGCACCAGTGGTCTTCTAACTGATGGCTACAAGTTAAAGTAATTACAATTTAATTAAAATTAAATATGTTGTGTTCTTCAAAATTAAATTATTGACAACACCTTATTAGTCAGTTTACCCTTCAGTATCCAGTCATTAAACAATGGTGTTTCTGGCAGATTAATTCTGTTTTGTAAAGGGTTGACAGTTGATCCCAAACTGAAGGGTGGTTATTTTCTAAATATTAAGAAGACCAGCTAAAGGGATGTATCAATTATACAGCATTATGTTTCTATTATGCACCAAAGTATGGGAGTGTAATATGCCTTGCACTTACAGGTCATCTAACTTGACCTCCATCCACTACTTAAGTGCCTTTTTTAGTATCCATAGAAATGCTTCCATGCTTCCGTGTGTCCTTTGTCTGTTATCGCCTGTCAAACAACCTCTTACATTTCCATTAATGCATGGTTGCCATTAACCTTGCATTCCCCTGTGGATTGGATACTGCCCTGTCGATCAGGAATATTCACTTCCAACGTAAATTATTGATTGTGGGGGAAACCTGAGTTCATGATCCATCATTTGTTGTCTATTTAAAAAAAATTGAAGGTATCCGGTATATGTATTTAAAGTGTGTGCGTGTGTGTGTGTGTGTGTGTGTGTGTGTGTGTGTGTGTGTGTGTGTGTGTGTGTGTGTGTGTGTGTGTGTGTGTTTTGGATATGTGTTCTTAGAATGGATTGAGCAAAGCAAATAAGAGCACCAATGTCAGTGAATACAGTGTGTAGCTGTATTCACTGACATGGGTTGTGTATGAATAAATATGTAATAATTTAATTCTGTTCTGGTGGATATATTAAAAAAAATTAATTAGGTAACACTTTACAATAAAGTCATCCCCAAAATGTGTCATTGTTTTAGTCTCATTCTTCACTAAAACTGAAAGGTAACTATTTAACTGATAATGTATAAATACTAGTTTAATAAGTCACCATTGTTCGGTTAAGTATCTATTACAAATGCAATCATTTAACAACCTCCAAAATATAGTTAATATAGTTATGCATCTCCTATTTTTTGTATTCCTCAATGTGAAGTCACCCCAAAGAAAAATATATATTTAGGATCACACCGAAATGTGATTTCATCACGGCTTTTCAGTAGTCCCTTGTCTTATGGCAATTACTTTTTCAAGAAGACAAAATAAAAAGTGGAACAAGACTTCAACGACTCTGCCGGGCTTCAGCAGGAAAGAACCGGTGTAATCCTGTTTTCATCTCCGGAGTATGATGTGAAAGATTTTGTTTGCATTATAACACATAAGCAGCTTCTGACACAAGCCGGTGTGGTCTGTAGAGGACTTCTGTGAAGGTAACCCCGTTCATGGGTCCCCTCTGAGAAAGATGCAACGGCCATATGGTGAGCATAAACAACTGAGATATACTCTTAAACCTGAGGGACCATGTAACTCTTATGAGCCTTGTTCATTAGCCCACGATGAACTCTGAAGGTGAGAGAGGGGGAACGGCGTAGTAAAAGAACTGTGTTGCGGTGCAATAGTGAGCCTGACTTTAATGCGCGCTCAGCCATAATATAACCATGATCGACGTTGGAATTGAATAATGGTTTCTCTAATTATGGTTTTCAAACTGCATCCAAGTATGTGTTTTGATCCTCAAGAGAAAGGGAACAATTGAGTTGAAAACACCAACATATTCCTGATTTCATTGTTTTCTGCTTGGCAACAAGCTCTTTCCTTGTTGGCACAAGTGTGTGTCCTACGTAATGATTTCATGATCCAGGTACTCCGTTTGTAGCAAACGTGCTTATTTTTTTTTCGGGCACGATAAAGCTCCAAAGAAAATAGCATGCAGACCAAATAAGGCATTATTTTCAAGGAGTACATCTTTGCAGCTTGACCTCAATTAATGCCATCATCATCATGTACCACCTTCGTTGGCCCTGCGTGAGGGATCAGGCTTATTCTCTCGGCCACATTGCTTTTTGCTTTCTATTAGTCCGTTGAACTCTTGCCCCTCCAATGTGCTGATCTTTTAAAGAGGATGTTTCGTTGACTGAGCGGCTCAGAGACTCTCTGAGATCTTTTCTACAAATGAGACCACTTAACGCTCAGCTGTCTTTGCCTTAAGGATGTACAAATCCATTAATGGGCCATCAAAGCCTCCCAAAATGGTTCTCGGTGAGCCTCCAAAAAGAGCTGCCACTCACTGATAACCTCAAAGGGAACCTGTGAGGTGGATAAAACATTTTTACCCCGGTCAAATACGTGCACAAAATACCCTCTGTTTGATTTTTTTTGTTGCATATCGGTCCTTGTTGTATAACACTTAGGGCCCTATCTTGCATCCGGCGCAATTGACATTCTCACTGGCGCATGTGTCACTGCTAGTTTGCAACTGGCGCGGAGTGTTCTTTTCCCTCCTGCGGCACGCGTCGGTAAATAAGGGAATGATCTTGCGCCCCAAGGTGCGGTACGGCAAAAGGAGGAGGCGTGTTCTGGCGCAAATGTTCCCTGGTGCTATTTTGCAGTTTCAGAAATCACTTGCGTTGTTCAAATGCTATTTTAGGGGCGCATGCATAATGTTGCTTGTGCACCTCGCGCATACACTTTCTACCTACCTGTAATAATCAGCTTTCCACAAACTTGCCGTTTTTTAGAGGTAGGTCAAGTTGGAGGATGGGGGTGTGGCCCAGAGCAGCTTGCGGCCATGGTACCACTCGCTAGTGTATACAGTGGATGTATCGCAATGGCTCGGATTCAGAATATCATCCGGAGACGCACACAGCTTTTGGCCTAAAATATTCTAGAACATTCCGGGTGCTCCGGCGGGAGTCCTGGAGCTCTATATCTAAATAATATGATATGATATATAGATATATATATAATATAATATATAATATCACAACCAAAAGATTTGTGCGCCGGCGGATGATATTATGAATCTCAAACGACTGCGTCGGGTTCTCCGACGTCACTGGTTCTTCCACTTTGATGTTAATCTGAAGTACAGAGTGAGCGGCAACATGGAGGAGAAAGGGATGGTTGCCCACGATTGCTGCCGGAGCACCACCGCCACGGGGCACCACCGCCACGGGGCACCAACGCCACAGGGCTCCACCTCCGCTGCCCGGCAGCGGGGCTCAGGCGAGAGAAAATTCCGGGCAACAATCCCTTGCTCCTCAATGTCAAGGTTCAATCTGGACTTCAGGGAGTCAAAGCCAAAGTTCCTTTCCCCCAATTCCTTCTCAACCATGGCCGAGATAACCCCCACAATGAGTCTCGTTGTGGAAGTACCAGAGACATCATAGAACCCGACACAGTCTAGTCTTTTCACCAAATTGGAGCTTTACGCAAGCCTTACCTTATGTTGCGTGTTATGTTCCATAACACCAACAGCAGAACGCAAGAAGTGTACAACACTTGCGTGTGTTTATATTCACACACACACATGTGGCACTCGCACGGTCGGAGAACATTGTCTTATTGGCGGGCCAAATTCTCTGGGTGGGCAAGGTAGAGAAAGGGGAGGTAACCTGGCCCCTTATGACAACATATGGGGACAAATTCGAAATCGGAGCGTCTGAGCTTTCATTTTTCAAAGGCAGAGCCTTACCTAGCTCGTTTTACACCTAATGTAATTTCTAGCCACTGGAGGACCATAAGCAGGCTAGGGGAACTCATATTAATGTTAGAAAACTTCATAAAGTGAAATTTTCATGCCACGGAGCCTTTAATAAATACACGACCACGCATAGTTGCAATCTTTCACCTTCATCAATGTGTGTGACTGTCGCTGACATGGCATGTGTATTAAAATGACTAACTTAACCGTAAGAGCTATGGGAAATTCAATTTTTGATAATGGACAATGGAGACTCGGACCCAGCATGGCTTTCCAACGTCTCCCATTGACAGATGCTCCTCAGAGGCATCCTCCACAACCGTCTCCACCACACGAGTGAGTGCGCTGTGGTCAGGGGAGCCCAACGGCCTGACGTGACGATGATGGATGATGCCTGAAAGAGCAAACGTCACGGATCAAACTTAAAGAAATGTGACACTGAGGAATAGCGTCGCTCTCCAAGAAAGTTTTTCATCTGATTGAATATTTCTGGATTAGTCTCATCAGAATATTCTGGAAGTCTTTGCCTTCTGCAGACGCACACACACACACACACACACACACACACACACACACACACACACACACACACACACACACACACACACACACACACACACACACACACACATACAGACGTTTCTGTATGGAATGTTGACAAAATATGTGTTGTTGTCTTTTACCCTGCGGTGAACATTGGGTAGTTGATAAGCCAATGGTATTGCCGCCTTAGAAGCTCGTTCTGTCTGTTACGTATTATGTGACTGTAATCAAACATTGGAAGTTTTTGGCAGTGTTTCAGTATTTTAGTAACCACAGTTAGGCTATTGATAGCATATCTAAACGGACACATTTTCTCGGATACATTCCTATCAGCATTTGTACAGTTTATTCAGTGTTAAACAATTATTGCTAAACTGTTATATGCTAATGGAGAAATGTACTATCGACATTTTGTTTACTGAATAAATACACTTTATCAGCAAACCACATAAAAAAGGCAACAATGGTTGCACACAATCTGTGGAACAACGCAATTCTTATAATGTAAATAATTAAAATGTGTATGGTTTTGGATAACAATATATCCCAATTATATAATCATAATGGGCATATTTTACTTCAGTATGAATAAAAGCTAACTTTGTTCTATCGTGATTATGTCAGCATTTATCCATCACATTCATTAGATATTGATTAGATGTTCCTGTTGGATTCAGCTCTCTGAGAACTGTGTTACCAAATCCGATTGGAGTTGCAAGCCCCATCCCAAATTTAAACCAGCCCAATCCAATAAAAACCAGCGGAAATCATAACTTTGCCAGAAACTGATGTTAAACCAATACAATAGAAAACCCATCATGAGAATACAAAGCTTCATATCTGTATAAAATCAGTTTAGATAAACCTTTTAATGAATAGGCTATCACAACCCACAAAGAGTGCGAAGTGCATCTCTCTTAGCACAACCACGATAAAGTCATCATTAAATACTTTCAGGAGATGTGGGCCACAAACAAATAGCAAAACCCAAACTATTTTATGACTACAGTATGGAAGGCTCTCGCTGTCCCACGCACACACCATTTTTTTTTGGTCATTGTGATAAGCCAATGGTTATCACAATGTATTGTTAACAAACAAATTATAAAAATGTCATAATCAGTTATAAATTATTAATACGGTGATAATATAGTTTAGAAGATAATTAATCAAACTTCATACAATGTGTTAATAATGCCTTTAAACACACTGCTGCAATTCATTATTAGTTCAGGTAGTTAGAAAGCATTAGTTAAGTATTTTGTGTGAGTGAATCTAAAGTGAAGACTTGCTATGCCATACTAAGCATTTATAACCAACATGTTACAATTGGATTGATCAATTAAGGTAATAAGAAAGCATTAATATATTATTATAAGTATTTTGTGTGATCTGCACCCGAAAAGCTGCTGGGTTAAAGACTATCGATTTTCGTAAAGTTTGACACATCCTCAACTGATCACAATTTATTATACGATACATAATTTCAAGTGGATGGCCAATCCATTTTT